>NW_024543641.1:0-56907 GCF_018167655.1 Microtus oregoni
CCCTGAGTACTGAGCACTGAGCACCTAGCACCCCGAGTACTGAGCACCCAGCACCCTGAGTACTGAGCACTGAGCACCCAGCACCCCGAGCACTGAGCACCCAGCACCCTGAGCACTGAGCACCCAGCACCCGAGTACTGAGCACCCAGCACCCTGAGTACTGAGCACCCAGCTACATGAGTACTGAGCACACAGCACCCAGAGAACTGAGCACCAAACACCCTGAGTACTGAGCACCCAGCACCCTGAGCACTGAGCACCCAGCACCCCGAGTACTGAGCACCGAGCACCCTGAGCACCCAGCACCCTGAGTACTGAGAACCCAGCAACCTGAGCACTGAGCACCCAGCACCCTGAGTACTGAGCACCCAGCACCCTGAGCACTGAGCACCCAGCACCCCGAGAATGAGCACCCAGCACCCCGAGTACTGAGCACCGAGCACCCTGAGCACTGAGTACCCAGCACCCTGAGCAATGAGCACCCAGCACCCTGAGTACTGAGCACCCAGCACCCTGAGTACTGAGCACCCAGCACCCTGAGCACTGAGCACCGAGCACCCCGAGTACTGAGCACCCAGCCCCCTGAGTACTGAGCACCCAGCACCCTGAGTATTGAACACCCAGCACCCTGAGCACTGAGCACTGAGCACCCTGAGCACTGAGTACTGAGCACCGAGCACACCGAGCACTGAGCACCCAGCACCCGGAGTACTGAGCACCCAGCACCCTGAGCACTGAGCACCCAGCACCCTGAGTAGTGAGCACCCAACGTACTGAGCACCGAGCACCCCGAGCACTGAGCACCCAGCACCCTGAGTACTGAGCACCGATCACCCCGAGCACTGAGCACCCAGCACCCTGAGTACTGAGCTCCGAGCACCCCGAGCACTGAGCACCCAGCACCCTGAGTTCTGAGCACCGATCACCCCGAGCACTGAGCACCCAGCACCCTGAGCACTGAGCACCCAGCACCCTGAGTACTGAGCACCCAGCACCCTGAGTACTGAACACCCAGCACCCTGAGCACTGAGCACTGAGCACCCTGAGCACTGAGCACCCAGCACCCTGAGCACTGAGCACCCAGCACCTTGAGTACTGAGCACCGAGCACAGCGAGCACTGAGCACCCAGCACCCTGAGCACTGAGCACCCAGCACCCTGAGTACTGAGCACCCAGCACCCTGAGTACTGAGCAACCAGCACCCTGAGCACTGAGCACTGAGCACCCAGCACCCTGAGCACTGAGCACCCAGCACCCTGAGCACTGAACACCCAGCACCCCGAGCACTGAGCACTCAGCAACCTGATCACTGAGCACCCTGTGGACTGAACACCCAGCACCCCGAGCACTGAGCACCCAGCACCCTGAGTACTGAGCACCGATCACCCTGAGCACTGAGCACCCAGCACCCCGAGCACTGAGCACCCAGCACCCTGATTACTGAGCTCCCAGCACCCCGAGCACTGAGCACCCAGTACCCTGAGTACTGAGCACCCTGAGTACTGAGCACCGATCACCCTGAGCACTGAGCTCCCAGCACCCTGAGTACTGAGCACCCAGCACCCTGAGCACTGAGCACCCAGCACCCTGAGTACTGAGCACACAGCACCCTGAGCACTGAGCACCCAGCAGCCTGAGTACTGAGAACCCAGCAACCTGAGCACTGAGCACCCAGCACCCTGAGTACTGAGCACCCAGCACCCTGAGCACTGAGCACCCAGCACCCCGAGAATGAGCACCCAGCACCCCGAGAACTGAGCACCGAGCACCTTGAGCACTGAGTACCCAGCACCCTGAGCAATGAGCACCCAGCACCCTGAGGACTGAGCACTCAGCACCCTGAGTACTGAGCACCCAGCACCCTGAGCACTGAGCACCGAGCACCCCGAGTCCTGAGCACCCAGCCCCCTGAGTACAGAGCACCCAGCACCCTGAGTACTGAACACCCAGCACCCTGAGCACTGAGCACTGAGCACCCTGAGCACTGAGTACTGAGCACCGAGCACACCGAGCACTGAGCACCCAGCACCCGGAGTACTGAGCACCTAGCACCCTGAGTACTAAGCACCGAGCACCCTGAGTACTGAGCACCCAGCAGCCTGAACACTGAACATACAGCACCCTGAGTACTGAGCACCTCGAGCACTGAGCACCCAGCACCCTGAGTACTGAGCACCGAGCACCCCGAGCACTGAGCACCCAGCACCCCGAGCACTGAGCACCCAGCACCCCGAGCACTGAGCACCCAGCACCCTGAGTACTGAGCACCCAGCACCCTGAGTACTGAGCACCCAGCACCCTGAGCACTGAGTACCCAGCACCCTGAGCACTGAGCACCCAGTACCCTGAGCACTGAGCACACAGCACCCTGAGCACTGAGCAACCAGCACCCTGAGTACTGAGCACTGAGCACCCAGCACCCTGAGTACTGAGCACTGAGCACCCAGCACACCGAGCACTGAGCACCCAGCACCCTGAGCACTGAGCACCCAGCTCCCGAGTACAGAGCACCCAGCACCCTGAGTACTGAGCACCCAGCAACCCGAGTACTGAGCACCCAGCACCCCGAGTACTGAGCACCCAGCACCCTGAGTACTGAGCACTCAGCACCCCGAGCACTGAGCACCCAGCACCCCGAGCACTGAGCACCCAGCACCCTGAGTACTGAGCACCCAGCACCCTGAGCACTGAGCACCCAGCACCCTGAGCACTGAGCACCCAGCACCCTGAGCACTGAGCACCCAGCACCCTGAGTAGTGAGCACCCAACGTACTGAGCACCGAGCACCCCGAGCACTGAGCACCCAGCACCCTGAGTACTGAGCACCGATCACCCCGAGCACTGAGCACCCAGCACCCTGAGTACTGAGCTCCGAGCACCCCGAGCACTGAGCACCCAGCACCCTGAGTACTGAGCACCGATCACCCCGAGCACTGAGCACCCAGCACCCTGAGCACTGAGCACCCAGCACCCTGAGTACTGAGCACCCAGCACCCTGAGTACTGAACACCCAGCACCCTGAGCACTGAGCACTGAGCACCCTGAGCACTGAGCACCCAGCACCCTGAGCACTGAGCACCCAGCACCTTGAGTACTGAGCACCGAGCACCCCGAGCACTGAGCACCCAGCACCCTGAGTACTGAGCACCCAGCACCCTGAGCACTGAGCACCCAGCACCCTGAGCACTGAGCACCCAGCACCCCGAGCACTGATCACCCAGCACCTTGAGTACTGAGCACCTAGCACCCTGAGCACTGAGCACCCAGCACCCTGAGTACTGAGCACCCAGCACCCTGAGTACTGAGCAACCAGCACCCTGAGCACTGAGCACTGAGCACCCAGCACCCTGAGCACTGAGCACCCAGCACCCTGAGCACTGAACACCCAGCACCCCGAGCACTGAGCACCCAGCAACCTGATCACTGAGCACCCTGTGGACTGAACACCCAGCACCCCGAGCACTGAGCACCCAGCACCCTGAGTACTGAGCACCGATCACCCTGAGCACTGAGCACCCAGCACCCCGAGCACTGAGCACCCAGCACCCTGATTACTGAGCTCCCAGCACCCCGAGCACTGAGCACCCAGTACCCTGAGTACTGAGCACCCTGAGTACTGAGCACCGATCACCCTGAGCACTGAGCTCCCAGCACCCTGAGTACTGAGCACCCAGCACCCTGAGCACTGAGCACCCAGCACCCTGAGTACTGAGCACACAGCACCCTGAGCACTGAGCACCCAGCAGCCTGAGTACTGAGAACCCAGCAACCTGAGCACTGAGCACCCAGCACCCTGAGTACTGAGCACCCAGCACCCTGAGCACTGAGCACCCAGCACCCCGAGAATGAGCACCCAGCACCCCGAGTACTGAGCACCGAGCACCCTGAGCACTGAGTACCCAGCACCCTGAGCACTGAGCACCCAGCACCCTGAGTACTGAGCACCCAGCACCCTGAGTACTGAGCACCCAGCACCCTGAGCACTGAGCACCGAGCACCCCGAGTACTGAGCACCCAGCCCCCTGAGTACTGAGCACCCAGCACCCTGAGTACTGAACACCCAGCACCCTGAGCACTGAGCACTGAGCACCCTGAGCACTGAGTACTGAGCACCGAGCACACCGAGCACTGAGCACCCAGCACCCGGAGTACTGAGCACCCAGCACCCTGAGCACTGAGCACCCAGCACCCTGAGTAGTGAGCACCCAACGTACTGAGCACCGAGCAATCCGAGCACTGAGCACCCAGCACCCTGAGTACTGAGCACCGATCACCCCGAGCACTGAGCACCCAGCACCCTGAGTACTGAGCTCCGAGCACCCCGAGCACTGAGCACCCAGCACCCTGAGTACTGAGCACCGATCACCCCGAGCACTGAGCACCCAGCACCCTGAGCACTGAGCACCCAGCACCCTGAGTACTGAGCACCCAGCACCCTGAGTACTGAACACCCAGCACCCTGAGCACTGAGCACTGAGCACCCTGAGCACTGAGCACCCAGCACCCTGAGCACTGAGCACCCAGCACCTTGAGTACTGAGCACCGAGCACAGCGAGCACTGAGCACCCAGCACCCTGAGCACTGAGCACCCAGCACCCTGAGTACTGAGCACCCAGCACCCTGAGTACTGAGCAACCAGCACCCTGAGCACTGAGCACTGAGCACCCAGCACCCTGAGCACTGAGCACCCAGCACCCCGAGCACTGAACACCCAGCACCCCGAGCACTGAGCACCCAGCAACCTGATCACTGAGCACCCTGTGGACTGAACACCCAGCACCCCGAGCACTGAGCACCCAGCACCCTGAGTACTGAGCACCGATCACCCTGAGCACTGAGCACCCAGCACCCCGAGCACTGAGCACCCAGCACCCTGATTACTGAGCTCCCAGCACCCCGAGCACTGAGCACCCAGTACCCTGAGTACTGAGCACCCTGAGTACTGAGCACCGATCACCCTGAGCACTGAGCTCCCAGCACCCTGAGTACTGAGCACCCAGCACCCTGAGCACTGAGCACCCAGCACCCTGAGTACTGAGCACACAGCACCCTGAGCACTGAGCACCCAGCAGCCTGAGTACTGAGAACCCAGCAACCTGAGCACTGAGCACCCAGCACCCTGAGCACTGAGCACCCAGCACCCCGAGAATGAGCACCCAGCACCCCGAGTACTGAGCACCGAGCACCCTGAGCACTGAGTACCCAGCACCCTGAGCAATGAGCACCTAGCACCCTGAGGACTGAGCACTCAGCACCCTGAGTACTGAGCACCCAGCACCCTGAGCACTGAGCACCGAGCACCCCGAGTACTGAGCACCCAGCCCCCTGAGTACAGAGCACCCAGCACCCTGAGTACTGAACACCCAGCACCCTGAGCACTGAGCACTGAGCACCCTGAGCACTGAGTACTGAGCACCGAGCACACCGAGCACTGAGCACCCAGCACCCGGAGTACTGAGCACCCAGCACCCTGAGTACTAAGCACCGAGCACCCTGAGTACTGAGCACCCAGCACCCTGAACACTGAACATACAGCACCCTGAGTACTGAGCACCTCGAGCACTGAGCACCCAGCACCCTGAGTACTGAGCACCGAGCACCCCGAGCACTGAGCACCCAGCACCCCGAGCACTGAGCACCCAGCACCCCGAGCACTGATCACCCAGCACCCTGAGTACTGAGCACCCAGCACCCTGAGTACTGAGCACCCAGCACCCTGAGCACTGAGTACCCAGCACCCTGAGCACTGAGCACCCAGTACCCTGAGCACTGAGCACACAGCACCCTGAGCACTGAGCACCCAGCACCCTGAGTACTGAGCACTGAGCACCCAGCACCCTGAGTACTGAGCACTGAGCACCCAGCACACCGAGCACTGAGCACCCAGCACCCTGAGCACTGAGCACCCAGCTCCCGAGTACAGAGCACCCAGCACCCTGAGTACTGAGCACCCAGCAACCCGAGTACTGAGCACCCAGCACCCCGAGTACTGAGCACCCAGCACCCTGAGTACTGAGCACCGATCACCCCGAGCACTGAGCACCCAGCACCCTGAGCACTGAGCACCCAACGTACTGAGCACCGAGCACCCCGAGCACTGAGCACCCAGCAACCTGAGTACTGAGCACCGATCACCCCGAGCACTGAGCACCCAGCACCCTGAGTACTGAGCTCCGAGCACCCCGAGCACTGAGCACCCAGCACCCTGAGTACTGAGCACCGATCACCCCGAGCACTGAGCACCCAGCACCCTGAGCACTGAGCACCCAGCACCCTGAGTACTGAGCACCCAGCACCCTGAGTACTGAACACCCAGCACCCTGAGCACTGAGCACTGAGCACCCTGAGCACTGAGCACCCAGCACCCTGAGCACTGAGCACCCAGCACCTTGAGTACTGAGCACCGAGCACCCCGAGCACTGAGCACCCAGCACCCTGAGTACTGAGCACCCAGCACCCTGAGCACTGAGCACCCAGCACCCTGAGCACTGAGCACCCAGCACCCCGAGCACTGATCACCCAGCACCTTGAGTACTGAGCACCTAGCACCCTGAGCACTGAGCACCCAGCACCCTGAGTACTGAGCACCCAGCACCCTGAGTACTGAGCAACCAGCACCCTGAGCACTGAGCACTGAGCACCCAGCACCCTGAGCACTGAGCACCCAGCAACCCGAGCACTGAACACCCAGCACCCCGAGCACTGAGCACCCAGCAACCTGATCACTGAGCACCCTGTGGACTGAACACCCAGCACCCCGAGCACTGAGCACCCAGCACCCTGAGTACTGAGCACCGATCACCCTGAGCACTGAGCAGCCAGCACCCCGAGCACTGAGCACCCAGCACCCTGATTACTGAGCTCCCAGCACCCCGAGCACTGAGCACCCAGTACCCTGAGTACTGAGCACCCTGAGTACTGAGCACCGATCACCCTGAGCACTGAGCTCCCAGCACCCTGAGTACTGAGCACCCAGCACCCTGAGCACTGAGCACCCAGCACCCTGAGTACTGAGCACACAGCACCCTGAGCACTGAGCACCCAGCAGCCTGAGTACTGAGAACCCAGCAACCTGAGCACTGAGCACCCAGCACCCTGAGTACTGAGCACCCAGCACCCTGAGCACTGAGCACCCAGCACCCCGAGAATGAGCACCCAGCACCCCGAGTACTGAGCACCGAGCACCCTGAGCACTGAGTACCCAGCACCCTGAGAAATGAGCACCCAGCACCCTGAGTACTGAGCACCCAGCACCCTGAGTACTGAGCACCCAGCACCCTGAGCACTGAGCACCGAGCACCCTGAGTACTGAACACCCAGCACCCTGAGCACTGAGCACTGAGCACCCTGAGCACTGAGTACTGAGCACCGAGCACACCGAGCACTGAGCACCCAGCACCCGGAGTACTGAGCACCCAGCACCCTGAGTACTAAGCACCGAGCACCCTGAGTACTGAGCACCCAGCACCCTGAACACTGAACATACAGCACCCTGAGTACTGAGCACCTCGAGCACTGAGCACCCAGCACCCTGAGTACTGAGCACCGAGCACCCCGAGCACTGAGCACCCAGCACCCCGAGCACTGAGCACCCAGCACCCCGAGCACTGAGCACCCAGCACCCTGAGCACTGAGCACCCAGCACCCTGAGTACTGAGCACCCAGTACCCTGAGCACTGAGTACCCAGCACCCTGAGCACTGAGCACCCAGCACCCTGAGCAGTGAACACCCAGCACCCTGAGCACTGAGCACCCAGCACCCTGAGTACTGAGCACTGAGCACCTAGCACCTCGAGTACTGAGCACCCAGCACCCTGAGTACTGAGCACTGAGCACCCAGCACCCCGAGCACTGAGCACCCAGCACCCTGAGCACTGAGCACCCAGCACCCGAGTACTGAGCACCCAGCACCCTGAGTACTGAGCACCCAGCTACATGAGTACTGAGCACACAGCACCCAGAGAACTGAGCACCAAACACCCTGAGTACTGAGCACCCAGCACCCTGAGCACTGAGCACCCAGCACCCCGAGTACTGAGCACCGAGCACCCAGAGCACCCAGCACCCTGAGTACTGAGAACCCAGCAACCTGAGCACTGAGCACCCAGCACCCTGAGTACTGAGCACCCAGCACCCTGAGCACTGAGCACCCAGCACCCCGAGAATGAGCACCCAGCACCCCGAGTACTGAGCACCGAGCACCCTGAGCACTGAGTACCCAGCACCCTGAGCAATGAGCACCCAGCACCCTGAGTACTGAGCACCCAGCACCCTGAGTACTGAGCACCCAGCACCCTGAGCACTGAGCACCGAGCACCCCGAGTACTGAGCACCCAGCCCCCTGAGTACTGAGCACCCAGCACCCTGAGTACTGAACACCCAGCACCCTGAGCACTGAGCACTGAGCACCCTGAGCACTGAGTACTGAGCACCCAGCACCCTGAGCACTGAGCACCCAGCACCCTGAGTAGTGAGCACCCAACGTACTGAGCACCCAGCACCCTGAGCACTGAGCACCCAGCACCCTGAGTACTGAGCACCCAATACCCTGAGTACTGAACACCCAGCACCCTGAGCACTGAGCACTGAGCACCCTGAGCACTGAGCACCCAGCACACTGAGCACTGAGCACCCAGCACCTTGAGTACTGAGCACCGAGCACAGCGAGCACTGAGCACCCAGCACCCTGAGCACTGAGCACCCAGCAGCCTGAGTACTGAGAACCCAGCAACCTGAGCACTGAGCACCCAGCACCCTGAGTACTGAGCACCCAGCACCCTGAGCACTGAGCACCCAGCACCCCGAGAATGAGCACCCAGCACCCCGAGTACTGAGCACCGAGCACCCTGAGCACTGAGTACCCAGCACCCTGAGAAATGAGCACCCAGCACCCTGAGTACTGAGCACCCAGCACCCTGAGTACTGAGCACCCAGCACCCTGAGCACTGAGCACCGAGCACCCTGAGTACTGAACACCCAGCACCCTGAGCACTGAGCACTGAGCACCCTGAGCACTGAGTACTGAGCACCGAGCACACCGAGCACTGAGCACCCAGCACCCGGAGTACTGAGCACCCAGCACCCTGAGTACTAAGCACCGAGCACCCTGAGTACTGAGCACCCAGCACCCTGAACACTGAACATACAGCACCCTGAGTACTGAGCAACTCGAGCACTGAGCACCCAGCACCCTGAGTACTGAGCACCGAGCACCCCGAGCACTGAGCACCCAGCACCCCGAGCACTGAGCACCCAGCACCCCGAGCACTGAGCACCCAGCACCCTGAGCACTGAGCACCCAGCACCCTGAGTACTGAGCACCCAGTACCCTGAGCACTGAGTACCCAGCACCCTGAGCACTGAGCACCCAGCACCCTGAGCAGTGAACACCCAGCACCCTGAGCACTGAGCACCCAGCACCCTGAGTACTGAGCACTGAGCACCTAGCACCCCGAGTACTGAGCACCCAGCACCCTGAGTACTGAGCACTGAGCACCCAGCACCCCGAGCACTGAGCACCCAGCACCCTGAGCACTGAGCACCCAGCACCCGAGTACTGAGCACCCAGCACCCTGAGTACTGAGCACCCAGCTACATGAGTACTGAGCACACAGCACCCAGAGAACTGAGCACCAAACACCCTGAGTACTGAGCACCCAGCACCCTGAGCACTGAGCACCCAGCACCCCGAGTACTGAGCACCGAGCACCCTGAGCACCCAGCACCCTGAGTACTGAGAACCCAGCAACCTGAGCACTGAGCACCCAGCACCCTGAGTACTGAGCACCCAGCACCCTGAGCACTGAGCACCCAGCACCCCGAGAATGAGCACCCAGCACCCCGAGTACTGAGCACCGAGCACCCTGAGCACTGAGTACCCAGCACCCTGAGCAATGAGCACCCAGCACCCTGAGTACTGAGCACCCAGCACCCTGAGTTCTGAGCACCCAGCACCCTGAGCACTGAGCACCGAGCACCCCGAGTACTGAGCACCCAGCCCCCTGAGTACTGAGCACCCAGCACCCTGAGTACTGAACACCCAGCACCCTGAGCACTGAGCACTGAGCACCCTGAGCACTGAGTACTGAGCACCCAGCACCCTGAGCACTGAGCACCCAGCACCCTGAGTAGTGAGCACCCAACGTACTGAGCACCCAGCACCCTGAGCACTGAGCACCCAGCACCCTGAGTACTGAGCACCCAGCACCCTGAGTACTGAACACCCAGCACCCTGAGCACTGAGCACTGAGCACCCTGAGCACTGAGCACCCAGCACCCTGAGCACTGAGCACCCAGCACCTTGAGTACTGAGCACCGAGCACAGCGAGCACTGAGCACCCAGCACCCTGAGCACTGAGCACCCAGCACCCTGAGTACTGAGCACCCAGCACCCTGAGTACTGAGCAACCAGCACCCTGAGCACTGAGCACTGAGCACCCAGCACCCTGAGCACTGAGCACCCAGCACCCCGAGCACTGAACACCCAGCACCCCGAGCACTGAGCACCCAGCAACCTGATCACTGAGCACCCTGTGGACTGAACACCCAGCACCCCGAGCACTGAGCACCCAGCACCCTGAGTACTGAGCACCGATCACCCTGAGCACTGAGCACCCAGCACCCCGAGCACTGAGCACCCAGCACCCTGATTACTGAGCTCCCAGCACCCCGAGCACTGAGCACCTAGTACCCTGAGTACTGAGCACCCTGAGTACTGAGCACCGATCACCCTGAGCACTGAGCTCCCAGCACCCTGAGTACTGAGCACCCAGCACCCTGAGCACTGAGCACCCAGCACCCTGAGTACTGAGCACACAGCACCCTGAGCACTGAGCACCCAGCAGCCTGAGTACTGAGAACCCAGCAACCTGAGCACTGAGCACCCAGCACCCTGAGCACTGAGCACCCAGCACCCCGAGAATGAGCACCCAGCACCCCGAGTACTGAGCACCGAGCACCCTGAGCACTGAGTACCCAGCACCCTGAGCAATGAGCACCCAGCACCCTGAGGACTGAGCACTCAGCACCCTGAGTACTGAGCACCCAGCACCCTGAGCACTGAGCACCGAGCACCCCGAGTACTGAGCACCCAGCCCCCTGAGTACAGAGCACCCAGCACCCTGAGTACTGAACACCCAGCACCCTGAGCACTGAGCACTGAGCACCCTGAGCACTGAGTACTGAGCACCGAGCACACCGAGCACTGAGCACCCAGCACCCGGAGTACTGAGCACCCAGCACCCTGAGTACTAAGCACCGAGCACCCTGAGTACTGAGCACCCAGCACCCTGAACACTGAACATACAGCACCCTGAGTACTGAGCACCTCGAGCACTGAGCACCCAGCACCCTGAGTACTGAGCACCGAGCACCCCGAGCACTGAGCACCCAGCACCCCGAGCACTGAGCACCCAGCACCCCGAGCACTGATCACCCAGCACCCTGAGTACTGAGCACCCAGCACCCTGAGTACTGAGCACCCAGCACCCTGAGCACTGAGTACCCAGCACCCTGAGCACTGAGCACCCAGTACCCTGAGCACTGAGCACACAGCACCCTGAGCACTGAGCACCCAGCACCCTGAGTACTGAGCACTGAGCACCCAGCACCCTGAGTACTGAGCACTGAGCACCCAGCACACCGAGCACTGAGCACCCAGCACCCTGAGCACTGAGCACCCAGCTCCCGAGTACAGAGCACCCAGCACCCTGAGTACTGAGCACCCAGCAACCCGAGTACTGAGCACCCAGCACCCCGAGTACTGAGCACCCAGCACCCTGAGTACTGAGCACCGATCACCCCGAGCACTGAGCACCCAGCACCCTGAGCACTGAGCACCCAACGTACTGAGCACCGAGCACCCCGAGCACTGAGCACCCAGCAACCTGAGTACTGAGCACCGATCACCCCGAGCACTGAGCACCCAGCACCCTGAGTACTGATCTCCGAGCACCCCGAGCACTGAGCACCCAGCACCCTGAGTACTGAGCACCGATCACCCCGAGCACTGAGCACCCAGCACCCTGAGCACTGAGCACCCAGCACCCTGAGTACTGAGCACCCAGCACCCTGAGTACTGAACACCCAGCACCCTGAGCACTGAGCACTGAGCACCCTGAGCACTGAGCACCCAGCACCCTGAGCACTGAGCACCCAGCACCTTGAGTACTGAGCACCGAGCACCCCGAGCACTGAGCACCCAGCACCCTGAGTACTGAGCACCCAGCACACTGAGCACTGAGCACCCAGCACCCTGAGCACTGAGCACCCAGCACCCCGAGCACTGATCACCCAGCACCTTGAGTACTGAGCACCTAGCACCCTGAGCACTGAGCACCCAGCACCCTGAGTACTGAGCACCCAGCACCCTGAGTACTGAGCAACCAGCACCCTGAGCACTGAGCACTGAGCACCCAGCACCCTGAGCACTGAGCACCCAGCACCCCGAGCACTGAACACCCAGCACCCCGAGCACTGAGCACCCAGCAACCTGATCACTGAGCACCCTGTGGACTGAACACCCAGCACCCCGAGCACTGAGCACCCAGCACCCTGAGTACTGAGCACCGATCACCCTGAGCACTGAGCAGCCAGCACCCCGAGCACTGAGCACCCAGCACCCTGATTACTGAGCTCCCAGCACCCCGAGCACTGAGCACCCAGTACCCTGAGTACTGAGCACCCTGAGTACTGAGCACCGATCACCCTGAGCACTGAGCTCCCAGCACCCTGAGTACTGAGCACCCAGCACCCTGAGCACTGAGCACCCAGCACCCTGAGTACTGAGCACACAGCACCCTGAGCACTGAGCACCCAGCAGCCTGAGTACTGAGAACCCAGCAACCTGAGCACTGAGCACCCAGCACCCTGAGTACTGAGCACCCAGCACCCTGAGCACTGAGCACCCAGCACCCCGAGAATGAGCACCCAGCACCCCGAGTACTGAGCACCGAGCACCCTGAGCACTGAGTACCCAGCACCCTGAGAAATGAGCACCCAGCACCCTGAGTACTGAGCACCCAGCACCCTGAGTACTGAGCACCCAGCACCCTGAGCACTGAGCACCGAGCACCCTGAGTACTGAACACCCAGCACCCTGAGCACTGAGCACTGAGCACCCTGAGCACTGAGTACTGAGCACCGAGCACACCGAGCACTGAGCACCCAGCACCCGGAGTACTGAGCACCCAGCACCCTGAGTACTAAGCACCGAGCACCCTGAGTACTGAGCACCCAGCACCCTGAACACTGAACATACAGCACCCTGAGTACTGAGCACCTCGAGCACTGAGCACCCAGCACCCTGAGTACTGAGCACCGAGCACCCCGAGCACTGAGCACCCAGCACCCCGAGCACTGAGCACCCAGCACCCCGAGCACTGAGCACCCAGCACCCTGAGCACTGAGCACCCAGCACCCTGAGTACTGAGCACCCAGTACCCTGAGCACTGAGTACCCAGCACCCTGAGCACTGAGCACCCAGCACCCTGAGCAGTGAACACCCAGCACCCTGAGCACTGAGCACCCAGCACCCTGAGTACTGAGCACTGAGCACCTAGCACCCCGAGTACTGAGCACCCAGCACCCTGAGTACTGAGCACTGAGCACCCAGCACCCCGAGCACTGAGCACCCAGCACCCTGAGCACTGAGCACCCAGCACCCGAGTACTGAGCACCCAGCACCCTGAGTACTGAGCACCCAGCTACATGAGTACTGAGCACACAGCACCCAGAGAACTGAGCACCAAACACCCTGAGTACTGAGCACCCAGCACCCTGAGCACTGAGCACCCAGCACCCCGAGTACTGAGCACCGAGCACCCTGAGCACCCAGCACCCTGAGTACTGAGAACCCAGCAACCTGAGCACTGAGCACCCAGCACCCTGAGTACTGAGCACCCAGCACCCTGAGCACTGAGCACCCAGCACCCCGAGAATGAGCACCCAGCACCCCGAGTACTGAGCACCGAGCACCCTGAGCACTGAGTACCCAGCACCCTGAGCAATGAGCACCCAGCACCCTGAGTACTGAGCACCCAGCACCCTGAGTACAGAGCACCCAGCACCCTGAGCACTGAGCACCGAGCACCCCGAGTACTGAGCACCCAGCCCCCTGAGTACTGAGCACCCAGCACCCTGAGTACTGAACACCCAGCACCCTGAGCACTGAGCACTGAGCACCCTGAGCACTGAGTACTGAGCACCGAGCACACCGAGCACTGAGCACCCAGCACCCGGAGTACTGAGCACCCAGCACCCTGAGCACTGAGCACCCAGCACCCTGAGTAGTGAGCACCCAACGTACTGAGCACCGAGCACCCCGAGCACTGAGCACCCAGCACCCTGAGTACTGAGCACCGATCACCCCGAGCACTGAGCACCCAGCACCCTGAGTACTGAGCTCCGAGCACCCCGAGCACTGAGCACCCAGCACCCTGAGTACTGAGCACCGATCACCCCGAGCACTGAGCACCCAGCACCCTGAGCACTGAGCACCCAGCACCCTGAGTACTGAGCACCCAGCACCCTGAGTACTGAACACCCAGCACCCTGAGCACTGAGCACTGAGCACCCTGAGCACTGAGCACCCAGCACCCTGAGCACTGAGCACCCAGCACCTTGAGTACTGAGCACCGAGCACAGCGAGCACTGAGCACCCAGCACCCTGAGCACTGAGCACCCAGCACCCTGAGTACTGAGCACCCAGCACCCTGAGTACTGAGCAACCAGCACCCTGAGCACTGAGCACTGAGCACCCAGCACCCTGAGCACTGAGCACCCAGCACCCCGAGCACTGAACACCCAGCACCCCGAGCACTGAGCACCCAGCAACCTGATCACTGAGCACCCTGTGGACTGAACACCCAGCACCCCGAGCACTGAGCACCCAGCACCCTGAGTACTGAGCACCGATCACCCTGAGCACTGAGCACCCAGCACCCCGAGCACTGAGCACCCAGCACCCTGATTACTGAGCTCCCAGCACCCCGAGCACTGAGCACCCAGTACCCTGAGTACTGAGCACCCTGAGTACTGAGCACCGATCACCCTGAGCACTGAGCTCCCAGCACCCTGAGTACTGAGCACCCAGCACCCTGAGCACTGAGCACCCAGCAGCCTGAGTACTGAGAACCCAGCAACCTGAGCACTGAGCACCCAGCACCCTGAGTACTGAGCACCCAGCACCCTGAGCACTGAGCACCCAGCACCCCGAGAATGAGCACCCAGCACCCCGAGTACTGAGCACCGAGCACCCTGAGCACTGAGTACCCAGCACCCTGAGCAATGAGCACCGAGCACCCTGAGGACTGAGCACTCAGCACCCTGAGTACTGAGCACCCAGCACCCTGAGCACTGAGCACCGAGAACCCCGAGTACTGAGCACCCAGCCCCCTGAGTACAGAGCACCCACCACCCTGAGTACTGAACACCCAGCACCCTGAGCACTGAGCACTGAGCACCCTGAGCACTGAGTACTGAGCACCGAGCACACCGAGCACTGAGCACCCAGCACCCGGAGTACTGAGCACCCAGCACCCTGAGTACTAAGCACCGAGCACCCTGAGTACTGAGCACCCAGCACCCTGAACACTGAACATACAGCACCCTGAGTACTGAGCACCTCGAGCACTGAGCACCCAGCACCCTGAGTACTGAGCACCGAGCACCCCGAGCACTGAGCACCCAGCACCCCGAGCACTGAGCACCCAGCACCCCGAGCACTGAGCACCCAGCACCCTGAGCACTGAGCAACCAGCACCCTGAGTACTGAGCACCCAGTACCCTGAGCACTGAGTACCCAGCACCCTGAGCACTGAGCACCCAGCACCCTGAGCAGTGAACACCCAGCACCCTGAGCACTGAGCACCCAGCACCCTGAGTACTGAGCACTGAGCACCTAGCACCCCGAGTACTGAGCACCCAGCACCCTGAGTACTGAGCACTGAGCACCCAGCACCCCGAGCACTGAGCACCCAGCACCCTGAGCACTGAGCACCCAGCACCCGAGTACTGAGCACCCAGCACCCTGAGTACTGAGCACCCAGCTACCTGAGTACTGAGCACACAGCACCCAGAGAACTGAGCACCCAACACCCTGAGTACTGAGCACCCAGCACCCTGAGCACTGAGCACCCAGCACCCCGAGCACTGAGCACCCAGCACCCTGAGTACTGAGGACCCAGCACCCTGAGCACTGAGCACCCAGCACCCTGAGCACTGAGCACCCAGCACCCTGAGCACTGAGCACACAGCACCCTGAGTACTGAGCACCCAGGACCCTGAGTACTGAGCACTGAGCACGCAGCACCCCGAGCACTGAGCACCCAGCAACCTGAGTACTGAGCACTGAGCACCCAGCACCCCGAGCACTGAGCACCCAGCAACCTGAGCACTGAGCACCCAGCACCCGAGTACTGAGCACCCAGCACAATGAGTACTGAGGACCCAGCACCCTGAATACTGAGCACCCAGCACCCTGAGTAGTGAGCACCCAACGTACTGAGCAACGAGCACCCCGAGCAATGAGCACCCAGCACCCGGAGTACTGAGCACCCAGCACCATGAGTACTAAGCACCGAGCACCCTGAGTACTGAGCACCCAGCACCCTGAGCACTGAACACACAGCACTCTGAGTAAAGAGCACCTCGCGCACTGAGCACCCAACACCCTGAGCACTGAGTACCCAGCACCCTGAGCACTGAGCACCCAGCACCCTGAGCACTGAGCACACAGCACCCTGAGCACTGAACACACAGCACCCTGAGTACTGAGCACCTCGAGCACTGAGCACCCAGCACCCTGAGTACTGAGCACCGAGCACCCCGAGCACTGAGCACCCAGCACCCCGAGCACTGAGCACCCAGCACCCCGAGCACTGAGCACCCAGCACCCTGAGTACTGAGCACCCAGCACCCTGAGTACTGAGCACCCAGCACCCTGAGCACTGAGTACCCAGCACCCTGAGCACTGAGCACCCAGCACCCTGAGCACTGAGCACACAGCACCCTGAGCACTGAGCACCCAGCACCCTGAGTACTGAGCACTGAGCACCCAGCACCCTGAGTACTGAGCACTGAGCACCCAGCACACCGAGCACTGAGCACCCAGCACCCTGAGCACTGAGCACCCAGCTCCCGAGTACAGAGCACCCAGCACCCTTAGTACTGAGCACCCAGCAACCCGAGTACTCAGCACCCAGCACCCCGAGTACTGAGCACCCAGCACCCTGAGTACTGAGCACCCAGCACCCCGAGCACTGAGCACCCAGCACCCCGAGCACTGAGCACCCAGCACCCTGAGTACTGAGCACCCAGCACCCTGAGCACTGAGCACCCAGCACCCTGAGCACTGAGCACCCAGCACCCTGAGCACTGAGCACCCAGCACCCTGTGCACTGAGCACACAGCACCCTGAGTACTGAGCACCCAGGACCCTGAGTACTGAGCACTGAGCACGCAGCACCCCGAGCACTGAGCACCCAGCACACTGAGCACTGAGCACACAGCACCCTGAGCACTGAACACACAGCACCCTGAGTACTGAGCACCTCGAGCACTGAGCACCCAGCACCCTGAGTACTGAGCACCGAGCACCCCGAGCACTGAGCACCCAGCACCCTGAGCACTGAGCACCCAGCACCCGAGTACTGAGCACCCAGCACCCTGAGTACTGAGCACCCAGCTACATGAGTACTGAGCACACAGCACCCAGAGAACTGAGCACCAAACACCCTGAGTACTGAGCACCCAGCACCCTGAGCACTGAGCACCCAGCACCCCGAGTACTGAGCACCGAGCACCCTGAGCACCCAGCACCCTGAGTACTGAGAACCCAGCAACCTGAGCACTGAGCACCCAGCAACCTGAGTTCTGAGCACCCAGCACCCTGAGCACTGAGCACCCAGCACCCCGAGAATGAGCACCCAGCACCCCGAGTACTGAGCACCGAGCACCCTGAGCACTGAGTACCCAGCACCCTGAGCAATGAGCACCCAGCACCCTGAGTACTGAGCACCCAGCACCCTGAGTACTGAGCACCCAGCACCCTGAGCACTGAGCACCGAGCACCCCGAGTACTGAGCACCCAGCCCCCTGAGTACTGAGCACCCAGCACCCTGAGTACTGAACACACAGCACCCTGAGCACTGAGCACTGAGCACCCTGAGCACTGAGTACTGAGCACCGAGCACACCGAGCACTGAGCACCCAGCACCCGGAGTACTGAGCACCCAGCACCCTGAGCACTGAGCACCCAGCACCCTGAGTAGTGAGCACCCAACGTACTGAGCACCGAGCACCCCGAGCACTGAGCACCCAGCACCCTGAGTACTGAGCACCGATCACCCCGAGCACTGAGCACCCAGCACCCTGAGTACTGAGCTCCGAGCACCCCGAGCACTGAGCACCCAGCACCCTGAGTACTGAGCACCGATCACCCCGAGCACTGAGCACCCAGCACCCTGAGCACTGAGCACCCAGCACCCTGAGTACTGAGCACCCAGCACCCTGAGTACTGAACACCCAGCACCCTGAGCACTGAGCACTGAGCACCCTGAGCACTGAGCACCCAGCACCCTGAGCACTGAGCACCCAGCACCTTGAGTACTGAGCACCGAGCACAGCGAGCACTGAGCACCCAGCACCCTGAGCACTGAGCACCCAGCACCCTGAGTACTGAGCACCCAGCACCCTGAGTACTGAGCAACCAGCACCCTGAGCACTGAGCACTGAGCACCCAGCACCCTGAGCACTGAGCACCCAGCACCCCGAGCACTGAACACCCAGCACCCCGAGCACTGAGCACCCAGCAACCTGATCACTGAGCACCCTGTGGACTGAACACCCAGCACCCCGAGCACTGAGCACCCAGCACCCTGAGTACTGAGCACCGATCACCCTGAGCACTGAGCACCCAGCACCCCGAGCACTGAGCACCCAGCACCCTGATTACTGAGCTCCCAGCACCCCGAGCACTGAGCACCCAGTACCCTGAGTACTGAGCACCCTGAGTACTGAGCACCGATCACCCTGAGCACTGAGCTCCCAGCACCCTGAGTACTGAGCACCCAGCACCCTGAGCACTGAGCACCCAGCAGCCTGAGTACTGAGAACCCAGCAACCTGAGCACTGAGCACCCAGCACCCTGAGTACTGAGCACCCAGCACCCTGAGCACTGAGCACCCAGCACCCCGAGAATGAGCACCCAGCACCCCGAGTACTGAGCACCGAGCACCCTGAGCACTGAGTACCCAGCACCCTGAGCAATGAGCACCCAGCACCCTGAGGACTGAGCACTCAGCACCCTGAGTACTGAGCACCCAGCACCCTGAGCACTGAGCACCGAGAACCCCGAGTACTGAGCACCCAGCCCCCTGAGTACAGAGCACCCAGCACCCTGAGTACTGAACACCCAGCACCCTGAGCACTGAGCACTGAGCACCCTGAGCACTGAGTACTGAGCACCGAGCACACCGAGCACTGAGCACCCAGCACCCGGAGTACTGAGCACCCAGCACCCTGAGTACTAAGCACCGAGCACCCTGAGTACTGAGCACCCAGCAACCTGAACACTGAACATACAGCACCCTGAGTACTGAGCACCTCGAGCACTGAGCACCCAGCACCCTGAGTACTGAGCACCGAGCACCCCGAGCACTGAGCACCCAGCACCCCGAGCACTGAGCACCCAGCACCCCGAGCACTGAGCACCCAGCACCCTGAGCACTGAGCAACCAGCACCCTGAGTACTGAGCACCCAGTACCCTGAGCACTGAGTACCCAGCACCCTGAGCACTGAGCACCCAGCACCCTGAGCAGTGAACACCCAGCACCCTGAGCACTGAGCACCCAGCACCCTGAGTACTGAGCACTGAGCACCTAGCACCCCGAGTACTGAGCACCCAGCACCCTGAGTACTGAGCACTGAGCACCCAGCACCCCGAGCACTGAGCACCCAGCACCCTGAGCACTGAGCACCCAGCACCCGAGTACTGAGCACCCAGCACCCTGAGTACTGAGCACCCAGCTACCTGAGTACTGAGCACACAGCACCCAGAGAACTGAGCACCCAACACCCTGAGTACTGAGCACCCAGCACCCTGAGCACTGAGCACCCAGCACCCCGAGCACTGAGCACCCAGCACCCTGAGTACTGAGCACCCAGCACCCTGAGCACTGAGCACCCAGCACCCTGAGCACTGAGCACCCAGCACCCTGAGCACTGAGCACACAGCACCCTGAGTACTGAGCACCCAGGACCCTGAGTACTGAGCACTGAGCACGCAGCACCCCGAGCACTGAGCACCCAGCAACCTGAGTACTGAGCACTGAGCACCCAGCACCCCGAGCACTGAGCACCCAGCACCCTGAGCACTGAGCACCCAGCACCCGAGTACTGAGCACCCAGCACAATGAGTACTGAGGACCCAGCACCCTGAATACTGAGCACCCAGCACCCTGAGTAGTGAGCACCCAACGTACTGAGCAACGAGCACCCCGAGCAATGAGCACCCAGCACCCGGAGTACTGAGCACCCAGCACCATGAGTACTAAGCACCGAGCACCCTGAGTACTGAGCACCCAGCACCCTGAGCACTGAACACACAGCACTCTGAGTAAAGAGCACCTCGCGCACTGAGCACCCAACACCCTGAGCACTGAGTACCCAGCACCCTGAGCACTGAGCACCCAGCACCCTGAGCACTGAGCACACAGCACCCTGAGCACTGAACACACAGCACCCTGAGTACTGAGCACCTCGAGCACTGAGCACCCAGCACCCTGAGTACTGAGCACCGAGCACCCCGAGCACTGAGCACCCAGCACCCCGAGCACTGAGCACCCAGCACCCCGAGCACTGAGCACCCAGCACCCTGAGTACTGAGCACCCAGCACCCTGAGTACTGAGCACCCAGCACCCTGAGCACTGAGTACCCAGCACCCTGAGCACTGAGCACCCAGCACCCTGAGCACTGAGCACACAGCACCCTGAGCACTGAGCACCCAGCACCCTGAGTACTGAGCACTGAGCACCCAGCACCCTGAGTACTGAGCACTGAGCACCCAGCACACCGAGCACTGAGCACCCAGCACCCTGAGCACTGAGCACCCAGCTCCCGAGTACAGAGCACCCAGCACCCTTAGTACTGAGCACCCAGCAACCCGAGTACTCAGCACCCAGCACCCCGAGTACTGAGCACCCAGCACCCTGAGTACTGAGCACCCAGCACCCCGAGCACTGAGCACCCAGCACCCCGAGCACTGAGCACCCAGCACCCTGAGTACTGAGCACCCAGCACCCTGAGCACTGAGCACCCAGCACCCTGAGCACTGAGCACCCAGCACCCTGAGCACTGAGCACCCAGCACCCTGTGCACTGAGCACACAGCACCCTGAGTACTGAGCACCCAGGACCCTGAGTACTGAGCACTGAGCACGCAGCACCCCGAGCACTGAGCACCCAGCACCCTGAGCACTGAGCACACAGCACCCTGAGCACTGAACACACAGCACCCTGAGTACTGAGCACCTCGAGCACTGAGCACCCAGCACCCTGAGTACTGAGCACCGAGCACCCCGAGCACTGAGCACCCAGCACCCCGAGCACTGAGCACCCAGCACCCCGAGCACTGAGCACCCAGCACCCTGAGTACTGAGCACCCAGCACCCTGAGTACTGAGCACCCAGCACCCTGAGCACTGAGCCTGAGCACCCTGAGTACTGAGCACTGAGCACCCTGAGTACTGAGCACCGAGCACCCCGAGAACTGAGCACCCAGCACCCGGAGTACTGAGCACCCAGCACCCTGAGTACTGAGCACACAGCACCCCGAGAATGAGCACCCAGCACCCAGCGTACTGAGCACCGAGCACCCCGAGCACTGAGCACCCAGCACCCTGCGTACTGAGCACCCAGCACCCCGAGCACTGAGCACCCAGCACCCTGAGTACTGAGCACCCAGCGTACAGAGCACCGAGCACCGAGCACCCTGAGTACTGAGCACCCAGCACTCTGAGCACTGAGCACCCAGCACACTGAGCACTGAGCACCCAGCACCCCGAGCACTGAGCACCCAGCACCCCGAGCACTGAGCCTGAGCACCCTGAGTACTGAGCACTGAGCACCCTGAGTACTGAGCACCGAGCACCCTGAGTACTGAGCACCCAGCACCCCGAGCACTGAGCACCGAGCACCCTGAGTAGTGAGCACCCAGCACCCTGAGCACTGAGCACCCAGCACAACGAGTACTGAGCACCCAGCACCCTGATTACTGAGCACCAAGCACCCCGAGCACTGAGCACCCAGCACCCCGAGCACTGAGCACCCAGCACCCTGAGTACTAAGCACCCAGCACCCTGAGTACTGAGCACCCAGCACCCTGAGTACTGAGCACCCAGCACCACGAGCACTGAGCACCCAGCACCCTGATCACTGAGCACCCAGCACACTGAGCACTGATCACCCAGCACACTGAGCACTGAGCACCCAGCACCCTGAGTACTGAGCACCCAGCACCCTGAGTACTGAGCACTCAGCACCCTGAGTACTGAGCACCGAGCGCCCCGAGCACTGAGCACCCAGCACCCTGAGCACTGAGCACCCTGAGGACTGAGCACCCAGCACCCTGAGCACTGAGCACCCAGCACCCTGAGTACTGAGCACCGATCACCCTGAGCACTGAGCACCCAGAACCCCGAGCACTGAGCACCCAGCACCCTGAGTACTGAGCACCCAGCACCCCGAGCACTGAGCACCCAACACCCTGAGCACTGAGCACCCAGCACCCTGAGCACTGAGCACACAGCACCCTGAGCACTGAGCACCCAGCACCCTGAGTACTGAGCACTGAGCACCCAGCACCCTTAGTACTGAGCACTGAGCACCCAGCACACCGAGCACTGAGCACCCAGCACCCTGAGCACTGAGCACCCAGCTCCCGAGTACAGAGCACCCAGCACCCTGAGTACTGAGCACCCAGCAACCCGAGTACTGAGCACCCAGCACCCCGAGTACTGAGCACCCAGCACATTGAGTACTGAGCACCCAGCACCCCGAGCACTGAGCACCCAGCACCCCGAGCACTGAGCACCCAGCACCCTGAGTACTGAGCACCCAGCACCCTGAGCACTGAGCACCCAGCACCCTGAGCACTGAGCACCCAGCACCCTGAGCACTGAGCACCCAGCACCCTGTGCACTGAGCACACAGCACCCTGAGTACTGAGCACCCAGGACCCTGAGTACTGAGCACTGAGCACGCAGCACCCCGAGCACTGAGCACCCAGCACCCTGAGCACTGAGCACACAGCACCCTGAGCACTGAACACACAGCACCCTGAGTACTGAGCACCTCGAGCACTGAGCACCCAGAACCCTGAGTACTGAGCACCGAGCACCCCGAGCACTGAGCACCCAGCACCCCGAGCACTGAGCACCCAGCACCCCGAGCACTGAGCACCCAGCACCCTGAGTACTGAGCACCCAGCACCCTGAGTACTGAGCACCCAGCACCCTGAGCACTGAGCACCCAGCACCCTGAGCACTGAGCACCCAGCACCCTGAGCACTGAGCACCCAGCACCCTGAGCACTGAGCACACAGCACCCTGAGTACTGAGCACCCAGGACCCTGAGTACTGAGCACTGAGCACGCAGCACCCCGAGCACTGAGCACCCAGCAACCTGAGTACTGAGCACTGAGCACCCAGCACCCCGAGCACTGAGCACCCAGCAACCTGAGCACTGAGCACCCAGCACCCGAGTACTGAGCACCCAGCACAATGAGTACTGAGGACCCAGCACCCTGAATACTGAGCACCCAGCACCCTGAGTAGTGAGCACCCAACGTACTGAGCACCGAGCACCCCGAGCACTGAGCACCCAGCACCCGGAGTACTGAGCACCCAACACCATGAGTACTAAGCACCGAGCACCCTGAGTACTGAGCACCCAGCACCCTGAGCACTGAACACACCCACTCTGAGTAAAGAGCACCTCGCGCACTGAGCACCCAACACCCTGAGCACTGAGTACCCAGCACCCTGAGCACTGAGCACCCAGCACCCTGAGCACTGAGCACACAGCAACCTGAGCACTGAACACACAGCACCCTGAGTACTGAGCACCTCGAGCACTGAGCACCCAGCACCCTGAGTACTGAGCACCGAGCACCCCGAGCACTGAGCACCCAGCACCCCGAGCACTGAGCACCCAGCACCCCGAGCACTGAGCACCCAGCACCCTGAGTACTGAGCACCCAGCACCCTGAGTACTGAGCACCCAGCACCCTGAGCACTGAGTACCCAGCACCCTGAGCACTGAGCACCCAGCACCCTGAGCACTGAGCACACAGCACCCTGAGCACTGAGCACCCAGCACCCTGAGTACTGAGCACTGAGCACCCAGCACCCTGAGTACTGAGCACTGAGCACCCAGCACACCGAGCACTGAGCACCCAGCACCCTGAGCACTGAGCACCCAGCTCCCGAGTACAGAGCACCCAGCACCCTGAGTACTGAGCACCCAGCAACCCGAGTACTGAGCACCCAGCACCCCGAGTACTGAGCACCCAGCACCCTGAGTACTGAGCACCCAGCACCCCGAGCACTGAGCACCCAGCACCCCGAGCACTGAGCACCCAGCACCCTGAGTACTGAGCACCCAGCACCCTGAGCACTGAGCACCCAGCACCCTGAGCACTGAGCACCCAGCACCCTGAGCACTGAGCACCCAGCACCCTGTGCACTGAGCACCCAGCACCATGAGTAGTGAGCACCCAACGTACTGAGCACCGAGCACCCCGAGCACTGAGCACCCAGCACCCTGAGTACTGAGCAACCAGCACCCCGAGCACTGAGAACCCAGCACCCTGGGTACTGAGCTCCGAGCACCCCGAGCACTGAGCACCCAGCGCTCCGAGCACTGAGCACCGAGCACCCTGAGCACTGAGCACCCAGCACCCTGAGTACTGAGCAACCAGCACCCCGAGCACTGAGCACCCAGCACCCTGATCACTGAGCACCCAGCACACTGAGCACTGATCACCCAGCACACTGAGCACTGAGCACCCAGCACCCTGAGTACTGAGCACCCAGCACCCTGAGTACTGAGCACTCAGCACCCTGAGTACTGAGCACCGAGCACCCCAAGCACTGAGCACCCAGCACCCTGAGCACTGAGCACCCTGAGGTCTGAGCACCCAGCACCCTGAGCACTGAGCACCCAGCACCCTGAGTACTGAGCACCGATCACCCTGAGCACTGAGCACCCAGAACCCCGAGCACTGAGCACCCAGCACCCTGAGTACTGAGCACCCAGCACCCCGAGCACTGAGCACCCTGAGTACTGAGCACCGATCACCCTGAGCACTGAGCTCCCAGAACCCTGAGTACTGAGCACCCAGCACCGTGAACACTGAGCACCCAGCACCCTGAGTACTGAGCACCCAGCACACTGAGCACTGAGCACCCAGCACCCTGAGTACTGAGCACCCAGCACCCTGAGCACTGAGCACCCAGCACGCTAAGTACTGAGCACCCAGCACCCCGAGCACTGAGCACCCAGCACCCCGAGAATGAGCACCCAGCACCCCGAGTACTGAGCACCGAGCACCCTGAGCACTGAGTACCCAGCACGCTGAGCACTGAGCACCCAGCACCCTGAGTACTGAGCACCCAGCACCCTGAGTACTGAGCCCCGAGCACCCTGAGCACTGAGCAACCAGCACCCCGAGTACTGAGCACCCAGCACCCTGAGCACTGAGCACCCAGCACCTTGAGTACTGAGCACCCAGCACCCTGAGTACTGAACACCCAGCTCCCTGAGCACTGAGCACTGAGCACCCTGAGCCCTGAGTACTGAGCACCGAGCACCCCGAGAACTGAGCACCCAGCACCCGGAGTACTGAGCACCCAGCACCCTGAGTACTGAGCACACAGCACCCCGAGAATGAGCACCCAGCACCCAGCGTACTGAGCACCGAGCACCCCGAGCACTGAGCACCCAGCACCCTGAGTACTGAGCACCCAGCACCCCGAGCACTGAGCACCCAGCACCCTGAGTACTGAGCACCCAGCGTACAGAGCACCGAGCACCGAGCACCCTGAGTACTGAGCACCCAGCACTCTGAGCACTGAGCACCCAGCACACTGAGCACTGAGCACCCAGCACCCCGAGCACTGAGCACCCAGCACCCCGAGCACTGAGCCTGAGCACCCTGAGTACTGAGCACTGAGCACCCTGAGTACTGAGCACCGAGCACCCTGAGTACTGAGCACCCAGCACCCCGAGCACTGAGCACCGAGCACCCTGAGTAGTGAGCACCCAGCACCCTGAGCACTGAGCACCCAGCACAACGAGTACTGAGCACCCAGCACCCTGATTACTGAGCACCAAGCACCCCGAGCACTGAGCACCCAGCACCCCGAGCACTGAGCACCCAGCACCCTGAGTACTAAGCACCCAGCACCCTGAGTACTGAGCACCCAGCACCCTGAGTACTGAGCACCCAGCACCACGAGCACTGAGCACCCAGCACCCTGATCACTGAGCACCCAGCACACTGAGCACTGATCACCCAGCACACTGAGCACTGAGCACCCAGCACCCTGAGTACTGAGCACCCAGCACCCTGAGTACTGAGCACTCAGCACCCTGAGTACTGAGCACCGAGCACCCCGAGCACTGAGCACCCAGCACCCTGAGCACTGAGCACCCTGAGGACTGAGCACCCAGCACCCTGAGCACTGAGCACCCAGCACCCTGAGTACTGAGCACCGATCACCCTGAGCACTGAGCACCCAGAACCCCGAGCACTGAGCACCCAGCACCCTGAGTACTGAGCACCCAGCACCCCGAGCACTGAGCACCCAACACCCTGAGCAATGAGCACCCTGAGTACTGAGCACCCAGCACCTTGAGCACTGAGCACCGAGCACCCCGAGAACTGAGCACCCAGCACCCTGAGTACTGAGCACCCAGCACCCTGCGTACTAAGCACCGAGCACCCTGAGTACTGAGCACCCAGCACCCTGAGCACTGAACATACAGCACCCTGAGTAATGAGCACCTTGAGCACTGAGCACCCAGCACCCTGAGTACTGAGCACCGAGCACCCCGAGCACTTAGCACCCAGCACCCCGAGCACTGAGCACCCAGCACCCCGAGCACTGAGCACCCAGCACCCTGAGCACTGAGCACCCAGCACCCTGAGCACTGAGCACACAGCACCCTGAGCACTGAGCACCCAGCACCCTGAGTACTGAGCACTGAGCACCCAGCACCCTGATTACTGAGCACTGAGCACCCAGCACAATGAGCACTGAGCACCCAGCACCCTGAGCACTGAGCACCCAGCTCCCGAGTACAGAGCACCCAGCACCCTGAGTACTGAGCACCCAGCACCCCGAGTACTGAGCACCCAGCACCCCGAGTACTGAGCACCCAGCACCCTGAGTACTGAGCACCCAGCACCCTGAGCACTGAGCACCCAGCACCCCGAGCACTGAGCACCCAGCACCCTGAGTACTGAGCACCCAGCACCCTGAGCACTGAGCACCCAGCACCCTGAGCACTGAGCACCCAGCACCCTGAGCACTGAGCAGCCAGCACCCTGAGTAGTGAGCACCCAACGTACTGAGCACCGAGCACCCCGAGCGCTGAGCACCCAGCACCCTGAGTACTGAGCACCGATCACCCCGAGCACTGAGCACCCAGCACCCTGAGTACTGAGCTCCGAGCACCCCGAGCACTGAGCAACCAGCACCCTGAGTACTGAGCACCGATCACCCCAAGCACTGAGCACCCAGAACCCTGAGTACTGAGCACCCAGCACCCTGAGCACTGAGCACCGAGCACCCTGAGTACTGAACACCCAGCACCCTGAGCACTGAGCACTGAGCACCCTGAGCACTGAGTACTGAGCACCGAGCACACCGAGCACTGAGCACCCAGCACCCGGAGTACTGAGCACCCAGCACCCTGAGTACTAAGCACCGAGCACCCTGAGTACTGAGCACCCAGCACCCTGAACACTGAACATACAGCACCCTGAGTACTGAGCAACTCGAGCACTGAGCACCCAGCACCCTGAGTACTGAGCACCGAGCACCCCGAGCACTGAGCACCCAGCACCCCGAGCACTGAGCACCCAGCACCCCGAGCACTGAGCACCCAGCACCCTGAGCACTGAGCACCCAGCACCCTGAGTACTGAGCACCCAGTACCCTGAGCACTGAGTACCCAGCACCCTGAGCACTGAGCACCCAGCACCCTGAGCAGTGAACACCCAGCACCCTGAGCACTGAGCACCCAGCACCCTGAGTACTGAGCACTGAGCACCTAGCACCCCGAGTACTGAGCACCCAGCACCCTGAGTACTGAGCACTGAGCACCCAGCACCCCGAGCACTGAGCACCCAGCACCCTGAGCACTGAGCACCCAGCACCCGAGTACTGAGCACCCAGCACCCTGAGTACTGAGCACCCAGCTACATGAGTACTGAGCACACAGCACCCAGAGAACTGAGCACCAAACACCCTGAGTACTGAGCACCCAGCACCCTGAGCACTGAGCACCCAGCACCCCGAGTACTGAGCACCGAGCACCCTGAGCACCCAGCACCCTGAGTACTGAGAACCCAGCAACCTGAGCACTGAGCACCCAGCACCCTGAGTACTGAGCACCCAGCACCCTGAGCACTGAGCACCCAGCACCCCGAGAATGAGCACCCAGCACCCCGAGTACTGAGCACCGAGCACCCTGAGCACTGAGTACCCAGCACCCTGAGCAATGAGCACCCAGCACCCTGAGTACTGAGCACCCAGCACCCTGAGTTCTGAGCACCCAGCACCCTGAGCACTGAGCACCGAGCACCCCGAGTACTGAGCACCCAGCCCCCTGAGTACTGAGCACCCAGCACCCTGAGTACTGAACACCCAGCACCCTGAGCACTGAGCACTGAGCACCCTGAGCACTGAGTACTGAGCACCCAGCACCCTGAGCACTGAGCACCCAGCACCCTGAGTAGTGAGCACCCAACGTACTGAGCACCCAGCACCCTGAGCACTGAGCACCCAGCACCCTGAGTACTGAGCACCCAGCACCCTGAGTACTGAACACCCAGCACCCTGAGCACTGAGCACTGAGCACCCTGAGCACTGAGCACCCAGCACCCTGAGCACTGAGCACCCAGCACCTTGAGTACTGAGCACCGAGCACAGCGAGCACTGAGCACCCAGCACCCTGAGCACTGAGCACCCAGCACCCTGAGTACTGAGCACCCAGCACCCTGAGTACTGAGCAACCAGCACCCTGAGCACTGAGCACTGAGCACCCAGCACCCTGAGCACTGAGCACCCAGCACCCCGAGCACTGAACACCCAGCACCCCGAGCACTGAGCACCCAGCAACCTGATCACTGAGCACCCTGTGGACTGAACACCCAGCACCCCGAGCACTGAGCACCCAGCACCCTGAGTACTGAGCACCGATCACCCTGAGCACTGAGCACCCAGCACCCCGAGCACTGAGCACCCAGCACCCTGATTACTGAGCTCCCAGCACCCCGAGCACTGAGCACCTAGTACCCTGAGTACTGAGCACCCTGAGTACTGAGCACCGATCACCCTGAGCACTGAGCTCCCAGCACCCTGAGTACTGAGCACCCAGCACCCTGAGCACTGAGCACCCAGCACCCTGAGTACTGAGCACACAGCACCCTGAGCACTGAGCACCCAGCAGCCTGAGTACTGAGAACCCAGCAACCTGAGCACTGAGCACCCAGCACCCTGAGCACTGAGCACCCAGCACCCCGAGAATGAGCACCCAGCACCCCGAGTACTGAGCACCGAGCACCCTGAGCACTGAGTACCCAGCACCCTGAGCAATGAGCACCCAGCACCCTGAGGACTGAGCACTCAGCACCCTGAGTACTGAGCACCCAGCACCCTGAGCACTGAGCACCGAGCACCCCGAGTACTGAGCACCCAGCCCCCTGAGTACAGAGCACCCAGCACCCTGAGTACTGAACACCCAGCACCCTGAGCACTGAGCACTGAGCACCCTGAGCACTGAGTACTGAGCACCGAGCACACCGAGCACTGAGCACCCAGCACCCGGAGTACTGAGCACCCAGCACCCTGAGTACTAAGCACCGAGCACCCTGAGTACTGAGCACCCAGCACCCTGAACACTGAACATACAGCACCCTGAGTACTGAGCACCTCGAGCACTGAGCACCCAGCACCCTGAGTACTGAGCACCGAGCACCCCGAGCACTGAGCACCCAGCACCCCGAGCACTGAGCACCCAGCACCCCGAGCACTGATCACCCAGCACCCTGAGTACTGAGCACCCAGCACCCTGAGTACTGAGCACCCAGCACCCTGAGCACTGAGTACCCAGCACCCTGAGCACTGAGCACCCAGTACCCTGAGCACTGAGCACACAGCACCCTGAGCACTGAGCACCCAGCACCCTGAGTACTGAGCACTGAGCACCCAGCACCCTGAGTACTGAGCACTGAGCACCCAGCACACCGAGCACTGAGCACCCAGCACCCTGAGCACTGAGCACCCAGCTCCCGAGTACAGAGCACCCAGCACCCTGAGTACTGAGCACCCAGCAACCCGAGTACTGAGCACCCAGCACCCCGAGTACTGAGCACCCAGCACCCTGAGTACTGAGCACCGATCACCCCGAGCACTGAGCACCCAGCACCCTGAGCACTGAGCACCCAACGTACTGAGCACCGAGCACCCCGAGCACTGAGCACCCAGCAACCTGAGTACTGAGCACCGATCACCCCGAGCACTGAGCACCCAGCACCCTGAGTACTGATCTCCGAGCACCCCGAGCACTGAGCACCCAGCACCCTGAGTACTGAGCACCGATCACCCCGAGCACTGAGCACCCAGCACCCTGAGCACTGAGCACCCAGCACCCTGAGTACTGAGCACCCAGCACCCTGAGTACTGAACACCCAGCACCCTGAGCACTGAGCACTGAGCACCCTGAGCACTGAGCACCCAGCACCCTGAGCACTGAGCACCCAGCACCTTGAGTACTGAGCACCGAGCACCCCGAGCACTGAGCACCCAGCACCCTGAGTACTGAGCACCCAGCACACTGAGCACTGAGCACCCAGCACCCTGAGCACTGAGCACCCAGCACCCCGAGCACTGATCACCCAGCAACTTGAGTACTGAGCACCTAGCACCCTGAGCACTGAGCACCCAGCACCCTGAGTACTGAGCACCCAGCACCCTGAGTACTGAGCAACCAGCACCCTGAGCACTGAGCACTGAGCACCCAGCACCCTGAGCACTGAGCACCCAGCACCCCGAGCACTGAACACCCAGCACCCCGAGCACTGAGCACCCAGCAACCTGATCACTGAGCACCCTGTGGACTGAACACCCAGCACCCCGAGCACTGAGCACCCAGCACCCTGAGTACTGAGCACCGATCACCCTGAGCACTGAGCAGCCAGCACCCCGAGCACTGAGCACCCAGCACCCTGATTACTGAGCTCCCAGCACCCCGAGCACTGAGCACCCAGTACCCTGAGTACTGAGCACCCTGAGTACTGAGCACCGATCACCCTGAGCACTGAGCTCCCAGCACCCTGAGTACTGAGCACCCAGCACCCTGAGCACTGAGCACCCAGCACCCTGAGTACTGAGCACACAGCACCCTGAGCACTGAGCACCCAGCAGCCTGAGTACTGAGAACCCAGCAACCTGAGCACTGAGCACCCAGCACCCTGAGTACTGAGCACCCAGCACCCTGAGCACTGAGCACCCAGCACCCCGAGAATGAGCACCCAGCACCCCGAGTACTGAGCACCGAGCACCCTGAGCACTGAGTACCCAGCACCCTGAGAAATGAGCACCCAGCACCCTGAGTACTGAGCACCCAGCACCCTGAGTACTGAGCACCCAGCACCCTGAGCACTGAGCACCGAGCACCCTGAGTACTGAACACCCAGCACCCTGAGCACTGAGCACTGAGCACCCTGAGCACTGAGTACTGAGCACCGAGCACACCGAGCACTGAGCACCCAGCACCCGGAGTACTGAGCACCCAGCACCCTGAGTACTAAGCACCGAGCACCCTGAGTACTGAGCACCCAGCACCCTGAACACTGAACATACAGCACCCTGAGTACTGAGCACCTCGAGCACTGAGCACCCAGCACCCTGAGTACTGAGCACCGAGCACCCCGAGCACTGAGCACCCAGCACCCCGAGCACTGAGCACCCAGCACCCCGAGCACTGAGCACCCAGCACCCTGAGCACTGAGCACCCAGCACCCTGAGTACTGAGCACCCAGTACCCTGAGCACTGAGTACCCAGCACCCTGAGCACTGAGCACCCAGCACCCTGAGCAGTGAACACCCAGCACCCTGAGCACTGAGCACCCAGCACCCTGAGTACTGAGCACTGAGCACCTAGCACCCCGAGTACTGAGCACCCAGCACCCTGAGTACTGAGCACTGAGCACCCAGCACCCCGAGCACTGAGCACCCAGCACCCTGAGCACTGAGCACCCAGCACCCGAGTACTGAGCACCCAGCACCCTGAGTACTGAGCACCCAGCTACATGAGTACTGAGCACACAGCACCCAGAGAACTGAGCACCAAACACCCTGAGTACTGAGCACCCAGCACCCTGAGCACTGAGCACCCAGCACCCCGAGTACTGAGCACCGAGCACCCTGAGCACCCAGCACCCTGAGTACTGAGAACCCAGCAACCTGAGCACTGAGCACCCAGCACCCTGAGTACTGAGCACCCAGCACCCTGAGCACTGAGCACCCAGCACCCCGAGAATGAGCACCCAGCACCCCGAGTACTGAGCACCGAGCACCCTGAGCACTGAGTACCCAGCACCCTGAGCAATGAGCACCCAGCACCCTGAGTACTGAGCACCCAGCACCCTGAGTACAGAGCACCCAGCACCCTGAGCACTGAGCACCGAGCACCCCGAGTACTGAGCACCCAGCCCCCTGAGTACTGAGCACCCAGCACCCTGAGTACTGAACACCCAGCACCCTGAGCACTGAGCACTGAGCACCCTGAGCACTGAGTACTGAGCACCGAGCACACCGAGCACTGAGCACCCAGCACCCGGAGTACTGAGCACCCAGCACCCTGAGCACTGAGCACCCAGCACCCTGAGTAGTGAGCACCCAACGTACTGAGCACCGAGCACCCCGAGCACTGAGCACCCAGCACCCTGAGTACTGAGCACCGATCACCCCGAGCACTGAGCACCCAGCACCCTGAGTACTGAGCTCCGAGCACCCCGAGCACTGAGCACCCAGCACCCTGAGTACTGAGCACCGATCACCCCGAGCACTGAGCACCCAGCACCCTGAGCACTGAGCACCCAGCACCCTGAGTACTGAGCACCCAGCACCCTGAGTACTGAACACCCAGCACCCTGAGCACTGAGCACTGAGCACCCTGAGCACTGAGCACCCAGCACCCTGAGCACTGAGCACCCAGCACCTTGAGTACTGAGCACCGAGCACAGCGAGCACTGAGCACCCAGCACCCTGAGCACTGAGCACCCAGCACCCTGAGTACTGAGCACCCAGCACCCTGAGTACTGAGCAACCAGCACCCTGAGCACTGAGCACTGAGCACCCAGCACCCTGAGCACTGAGCACCCAGCACCCCGAGCACTGAACACCCAGCACCCCGAGCACTGAGCACCCAGCAACCTGATCACTGAGCACCCTGTGGACTGAACACCCAGCACCCCGAGCACTGAGCACCCAGCACCCTGAGTACTGAGCACCGATCACCCTGAGCACTGAGCACCCAGCACCCCGAGCACTGAGCACCCAGCACCCTGATTACTGAGCTCCCAGCACCCCGAGCACTGAGCACCCAGTACCCTGAGTACTGAGCACCCTGAGTACTGAGCACCGATCACCCTGAGCACTGAGCTCCCAGCACCCTGAGTACTGAGCACCCAGCACCCTGAGCACTGAGCACCCAGCAGCCTGAGTACTGAGAACCCAGCAACCTGAGCACTGAGCACCCAGCACCCTGAGTACTGAGCACCCAGCACCCTGAGCACTGAGCACCCAGCACCCCGAGAATGAGCACCCAGCACCCCGAGTACTGAGCACCGAGCACCCTGAGCACTGAGTACCCAGCACCCTGAGCAATGAGCACCGAGCACCCTGAGGACTGAGCACTCAGCACCCTGAGTACTGAGCACCCAGCACCCTGAGCACTGAGCACCGAGAACCCCGAGTACTGAGCACCCAGCCCCCTGAGTACAGAGCACCCACCACCCTGAGTACTGAACACCCAGCACCCTGAGCACTGAGCACTGAGCACCCTGAGCACTGAGTACTGAGCACCGAGCACACCGAGCACTGAGCACCCAGCACCCGGAGTACTGAGCACCCAGCACCCTGAGTACTAAGCACCGAGCACCCTGAGTACTGAGCACCCAGCACCCTGAACACTGAACATACAGCACCCTGAGTACTGAGCACCTCGAGCACTGAGCACCCAGCACCCTGAGTACTGAGCACCGAGCACCCCGAGCACTGAGCACCCAGCACCCCGAGCACTGAGCACCCAGCACCCCGAGCACTGAGCACCCAGCACCCTGAGCACTGAGCAACCAGCACCCTGAGTACTGAGCACCCAGTACCCTGAGCACTGAGTACCCAGCACCCTGAGCACTGAGCACCCAGCACCCTGAGCAGTGAACACCCAGCACCCTGAGCACTGAGCACCCAGCACCCTGAGTACTGAGCACTGAGCACCTAGCACCCCGAGTACTGAGCACCCAGCACCCTGAGTACTGAGCACTGAGCACCCAGCACCCCGAGCACTGAGCACCCAGCACCCTGAGCACTGAGCACCCAGCACCCGAGTACTGAGCACCCAGCACCCTGAGTACTGAGCACCCAGCTACCTGAGTACTGAGCACACAGCACCCAGAGAACTGAGCACCCAACACCCTGAGTACTGAGCACCCAGCACCCTGAGCACTGAGCACCCAGCACCCCGAGCACTGAGCACCCAGCACCCTGAGTACTGAGGACCCAGCACCCTGAGCACTGAGCACCCAGCACCCTGAGCACTGAGCACCCAGCACCCTGAGCACTGAGCACACAGCACCCTGAGTACTGAGCACCCAGGACCCTGAGTACTGAGCACTGAGCACGCAGCACCCCGAGCACTGAGCACCCAGCAACCTGAGTACTGAGCACTGAGCACCCAGCACCCCGAGCACTGAGCACCCAGCAACCTGAGCACTGAGCACCCAGCACCCGAGTACTGAGCACCCAGCACAATGAGTACTGAGGACCCAGCACCCTGAATACTGAGCACCCAGCACCCTGAGTAGTGAGCACCCAACGTACTGAGCAACGAGCACCCCGAGCAATGAGCACCCAGCACCCGGAGTACTGAGCACCCAGCACCATGAGTACTAAGCACCGAGCACCCTGAGTACTGAGCACCCAGCACCCTGAGCACTGAACACACAGCACTCTGAGTAAAGAGCACCTCGCGCACTGAGCACCCAACACCCTGAGCACTGAGTACCCAGCACCCTGAGCACTGAGCACCCAGCACCCTGAGCACTGAGCACACAGCACCCTGAGCACTGAACACACAGCACCCTGAGTACTGAGCACCTCGAGCACTGAGCACCCAGCACCCTGAGTACTGAGCACCGAGCACCCCGAGCACTGAGCACCCAGCACCCCGAGCACTGAGCACCCAGCACCCCGAGCACTGAGCACCCAGCACCCTGAGTACTGAGCACCCAGCACCCTGAGTACTGAGCACCCAGCACCCTGAGCACTGAGTACCCAGCACCCTGAGCACTGAGCACCCAGCACCCTGAGCACTGAGCACACAGCACCCTGAGCACTGAGCACCCAGCACCCTGAGTACTGAGCACTGAGCACCCAGCACCCTGAGTACTGAGCACTGAGCACCCAGCACACCGAGCACTGAGCACCCAGCACCCTGAGCACTGAGCACCCAGCTCCCGAGTACAGAGCACCCAGCACCCTTAGTACTGAGCACCCAGCAACCCGAGTACTCAGCACCCAGCACCCCGAGTACTGAGCACCCAGCACCCTGAGTACTGAGCACCCAGCACCCCGAGCACTGAGCACCCAGCACCCCGAGCACTGAGCACCCAGCACCCTGAGTACTGAGCACCCAGCACCCTGAGCACTGAGCACCCAGCACCCTGAGCACTGAGCACCCAGCACCCTGAGCACTGAGCACCCAGCACCCTGTGCACTGAGCACACAGCACCCTGAGTACTGAGCACCCAGGACCCTGAGTACTGAGCACTGAGCACGCAGCACCCCGAGCACTGAGCACCCAGCACACTGAGCACTGAGCACACAGCACCCTGAGCACTGAACACACAGCACCCTGAGTACTGAGCACCTCGAGCACTGAGCACCCAGCACCCTGAGTACTGAGCACCGAGCACCCCGAGCACTGAGCACCCAGCACCCTGAGCACTGAGCACCCAGCACCCGAGTACTGAGCACCCAGCACCCTGAGTACTGAGCACCCAGCTACATGAGTACTGAGCACACAGCACCCAGAGAACTGAGCACCAAACACCCTGAGTACTGAGCACCCAGCACCCTGAGCACTGAGCACCCAGCACCCCGAGTACTGAGCACCGAGCACCCTGAGCACCCAGCACCCTGAGTACTGAGAACCCAGCAACCTGAGCACTGAGCACCCAGCAACCTGAGTTCTGAGCACCCAGCACCCTGAGCACTGAGCACCCAGCACCCCGAGAATGAGCACCCAGCACCCCGAGTACTGAGCACCGAGCACCCTGAGCACTGAGTACCCAGCACCCTGAGCAATGAGCACCCAGCACCCTGAGTACTGAGCACCCAGCACCCTGAGTACTGAGCACCCAGCACCCTGAGCACTGAGCACCGAGCACCCCGAGTACTGAGCACCCAGCCCCCTGAGTACTGAGCACCCAGCACCCTGAGTACTGAACACACAGCACCCTGAGCACTGAGCACTGAGCACCCTGAGCACTGAGTACTGAGCACCGAGCACACCGAGCACTGAGCACCCAGCACCCGGAGTACTGAGCACCCAGCACCCTGAGCACTGAGCACCCAGCACCCTGAGTAGTGAGCACCCAACGTACTGAGCACCGAGCACCCCGAGCACTGAGCACCCAGCACCCTGAGTACTGAGCACCGATCACCCCGAGCACTGAGCACCCAGCACCCTGAGTACTGAGCTCCGAGCACCCCGAGCACTGAGCACCCAGCACCCTGAGTACTGAGCACCGATCACCCCGAGCACTGAGCACCCAGCACCCTGAGCACTGAGCACCCAGCACCCTGAGTACTGAGCACCCAGCACCCTGAGTACTGAACACCCAGCACCCTGAGCACTGAGCACTGAGCACCCTGAGCACTGAGCACCCAGCACCCTGAGCACTGAGCACCCAGCACCTTGAGTACTGAGCACCGAGCACAGCGAGCACTGAGCACCCAGCACCCTGAGCACTGAGCACCCAGCACCCTGAGTACTGAGCACCCAGCACCCTGAGTACTGAGCAACCAGCACCCTGAGCACTGAGCACTGAGCACCCAGCACCCTGAGCACTGAGCACCCAGCACCCCGAGCACTGAACACCCAGCACCCCGAGCACTGAGCACCCAGCAACCTGATCACTGAGCACCCTGTGGACTGAACACCCAGCACCCCGAGCACTGAGCACCCAGCACCCTGAGTACTGAGCACCGATCACCCTGAGCACTGAGCACCCAGCACCCCGAGCACTGAGCACCCAGCACCCTGATTACTGAGCTCCCAGCACCCCGAGCACTGAGCACCCAGTACCCTGAGTACTGAGCACCCTGAGTACTGAGCACCGATCACCCTGAGCACTGAGCTCCCAGCACCCTGAGTACTGAGCACCCAGCACCCTGAGCACTGAGCACCCAGCAGCCTGAGTACTGAGAACCCAGCAACCTGAGCACTGAGCACCCAGCACCCTGAGTACTGAGCACCCAGCACCCTGAGCACTGAGCACCCAGCACCCCGAGAATGAGCACCCAGCACCCCGAGTACTGAGCACCGAGCACCCTGAGCACTGAGTACCCAGCACCCTGAGCAATGAGCACCCAGCACCCTGAGGACTGAGCACTCAGCACCCTGAGTACTGAGCACCCAGCACCCTGAGCACTGAGCACCGAGAACCCCGAGTACTGAGCACCCAGCCCCCTGAGTACAGAGCACCCAGCACCCTGAGTACTGAACACCCAGCACCCTGAGCACTGAGCACTGAGCACCCTGAGCACTGAGTACTGAGCACCGAGCACACCGAGCACTGAGCACCCAGCACCCGGAGTACTGAGCACCCAGCACCCTGAGTACTAAGCACCGAGCACCCTGAGTACTGAGCACCCAGCAACCTGAACACTGAACATACAGCACCCTGAGTACTGAGCACCTCGAGCACTGAGCACCCAGCACCCTGAGTACTGAGCACCGAGCACCCCGAGCACTGAGCACCCAGCACCCCGAGCACTGAGCACCCAGCACCCCGAGCACTGAGCACCCAGCACCCTGAGCACTGAGCAACCAGCACCCTGAGTACTGAGCACCCAGTACCCTGAGCACTGAGTACCCAGCACCCTGAGCACTGAGCACCCAGCACCCTGAGCAGTGAACACCCAGCACCCTGAGCACTGAGCACCCAGCACCCTGAGTACTGAGCACTGAGCACCTAGCACCCCGAGTACTGAGCACCCAGCACCCTGAGTACTGAGCACTGAGCACCCAGCACCCCGAGCACTAAGCACCCAGCACCCTGAGCACTGAGCACCCAGCACCCGAGTACTGAGCACCCAGCACCCTGAGTACTGAGCACCCAGCTACCTGAGTACTGAGCACACAGCACCCAGAGAACTGAGCACCCAACACCCTGAGTACTGAGCACCCAGCACCCTGAGCACTGAGCACCCAGCACCCCGAGCACTGAGCACCCAGCACCCTGAGTACTGAGCACCCAGCACCCTGAGCACTGAGCACCCAGCACCCTGAGCACTGAGCACCCAGCACCCTGAGCACTGAGCACACAGCACCCTGAGTACTGAGCACCCAGGACCCTGAGTACTGAGCACTGAGCACGCAGCACCCCGAGCACTGAGCACCCAGCAACCTGAGTACTGAGCACTGAGCACCCAGCACCCCGAGCACTGAGCACCCAGCACCCTGAGCACTGAGCACCCAGCACCCGAGTACTGAGCACCCAGCACAATGAGTACTGAGGACCCAGCACCCTGAATACTGAGCACCCAGCACCCTGAGTAGTGAGCACCCAACGTACTGAGCAACGAGCACCCCGAGCAATGAGCACCCAGCACCCGGAGTACTGAGCACCCAGCACCATGAGTACTAAGCACCGAGCACCCTGAGTACTGAGCACCCAGCACCCTGAGCACTGAACACACAGCACTCTGAGTAAAGAGCACCTCGCGCACTGAGCACCCAACACCCTGAGCACTGAGTACCCAGCACCCTGAGCACTGAGCACCCAGCACCCTGAGCACTGAGCACACAGCACCCTGAGCACTGAACACACAGCACCCTGAGTACTGAGCACCTCGAGCACTGAGCACCCAGCACCCTGAGTACTGAGCACCGAGCACCCCGAGCACTGAGCACCCAGCACCCCGAGCACTGAGCACCCAGCACCCCGAGCACTGAGCACCCAGCACCCTGAGTACTGAGCACCCAGCACCCTGAGTACTGAGCACCCAGCACCCTGAGCACTGAGTACCCAGCACCCTGAGCACTGAGCACCCAGCACCCTGAGCACTGAGCACACAGCACCCTGAGCACTGAGCACCCAGCACCCTGAGTACTGAGCACTGAGCACCCAGCACCCTGAGTACTGAGCACTGAGCACCCAGCACACCGAGCACTGAGCACCCAGCACCCTGAGCACTGAGCACCCAGCTCCCGAGTACAGAGCACCCAGCACCCTTAGTACTGAGCACCCAGCAACCCGAGTACTCAGCACCCAGCACCCCGAGTACTGAGCACCCAGCACCCTGAGTACTGAGCACCCAGCACCCCGAGCACTGAGCACCCAGCACCCCGAGCACTGAGCACCCAGCACCCTGAGTACTGAGCACCCAGCACCCTGAGCACTGAGCACCCAGCACCCTGAGCACTGAGCACCCAGCACCCTGAGCACTGAGCACCCAGCACCCTGTGCACTGAGCACACAGCACCCTGAGTACTGAGCACCCAGGACCCTGAGTACTGAGCACTGAGCACGCAGCACCCCGAGCACTGAGCACCCAGCACCCTGAGCACTGAGCACACAGCACCCTGAGCACTGAACACACAGCACCCTGAGTACTGAGCACCTCGAGCACTGAGCACCCAGCACCCTGAGTACTGAGCACCGAGCACCCCGAGCACTGAGCACCCAGCACCCCGAGCACTGAGCACCCAGCACCCCGAGCACTGAGCACCCAGCACCCTGAGTACTGAGCACCCAGCACCCTGAGTACTGAGCACCCAGCACCCTGAGCACTGAGCCTGAGCACCCTGAGTACTGAGCACTGAGCACCCTGAGTACTGAGCACCGAGCACCCCGAGAACTGAGCACCCAGCACCCGGAGTACTGAGCACCCAGCACCCTGAGTACTGAGCACACAGCACCCCGAGAATGAGCACCCAGCACCCAGCGTACTGAGCACCGAGCACCCCGAGCACTGAGCACCCAGCACCCTGCGTACTGAGCACCCAGCACCCCGAGCACTGAGCACCCAGCACCCTGAGTACTGAGCACCCAGCGTACAGAGCACCGAGCACCGAGCACCCTGAGTACTGAGCACCCAGCACTCTGAGCACTGAGCACCCAGCACACTGAGCACTGAGCACCCAGCACCCCGAGCACTGAGCACCCAGCACCCCGAGCACTGAGCCTGAGCACCCTGAGTACTGAGCACTGAGCACCCTGAGTACTGAGCACCGAGCACCCTGAGTACTGAGCACCCAGCACCCCGAGCACTGAGCACCGAGCACCCTGAGTAGTGAGCACCCAGCACCCTGAGCACTGAGCACCCAGCACAACGAGTACTGAGCACCCAGCACCCTGATTACTGAGCACCAAGCACCCCGAGCACTGAGCACCCAGCACCCCGAGCACTGAGCACCCAGCACCCTGAGTACTAAGCACCCAGCACCCTGAGTACTGAGCACCCAGCACCCTGAGTACTGAGCACCCAGCACCACGAGCACTGAGCACCCAGCACCCTGATCACTGAGCACCCAGCACACTGAGCACTGATCACCCAGCACACTGAGCACTGAGCACCCAGCACCCTGAGTACTGAGCACCCAGCACCCTGAGTACTGAGCACTCAGCACCCTGAGTACTGAGCACCGAGCGCCCCGAGCACTGAGCACCCAGCACCCTGAGCACTGAGCACCCTGAGGACTGAGCACCCAGCACCCTGAGCACTGAGCACCCAGCACCCTGAGTACTGAGCACCGATCACCCTGAGCACTGAGCACCCAGAACCCCGAGCACTGAGCACCCAGCACCCTGAGTACTGAGCACCCAGCACCCCGAGCACTGAGCACCCAACACCCTGAGCACTGAGCACCCAGCACCCTGAGCACTGAGCACACAGCACCCTGAGCACTGAGCACCCAGCACCCTGAGTACTGAGCACTGAGCACCCAGCACCCTTAGTACTGAGCACTGAGCACCCAGCACACCGAGCACTGAGCACCCAGCACCCTGAGCACTGAGCACCCAGCTCCCGAGTACAGAGCACCCAGCACCCTGAGTACTGAGCACCCAGCAACCCGAGTACTGAGCACCCAGCACCCCGAGTACTGAGCACCCAGCACATTGAGTACTGAGCACCCAGCACCCCGAGCACTGAGCACCCAGCACCCCGAGCACTGAGCACCCAGCACCCTGAGTACTGAGCACCCAGCACCCTGAGCACTGAGCACCCAGCACCCTGAGCACTGAGCACCCAGCACCCTGAGCACTGAGCACCCAGCACCCTGTGCACTGAGCACACAGCACCCTGAGTACTGAGCACCCAGGACCCTGAGTACTGAGCACTGAGCACGCAGCACCCCGAGCACTGAGCACCCAGCACCCTGAGCACTGAGCACACAGCACCCTGAGCACTGAACACACAGCACCCTGAGTACTGAGCACCTCGAGCACTGAGCACCCAGAACCCTGAGTACTGAGCACCGAGCACCCCGAGCACTGAGCACCCAGCACCCCGAGCACTGAGCACCCAGCACCCCGAGCACTGAGCACCCAGCACCCTGAGTACTGAGCACCCAGCACCCTGAGTACTGAGCACCCAGCACCCTGAGCACTGAGCACCCAGCACCCTGAGCACTGAGCACCCAGCACCCTGAGCACTGAGCACCCAGCACCCTGAGCACTGAGCACACAGCACCCTGAGTACTGAGCACCCAGGACCCTGAGTACTGAGCACTGAGCACGCAGCACCCCGAGCACTGAGCACCCAGCAACCTGAGTACTGAGCACTGAGCACCCAGCACCCCGAGCACTGAGCACCCAGCAACCTGAGCACTGAGCACCCAGCACCCGAGTACTGAGCACCCAGCACAATGAGTACTGAGGACCCAGCACCCTGAATACTGAGCACCCAGCACCCTGAGTAGTGAGCACCCAACGTACTGAGCACCGAGCACCCCGAGCACTGAGCACCCAGCACCCGGAGTACTGAGCACCCAACACCATGAGTACTAAGCACCGAGCACCCTGAGTACTGAGCACCCAGCACCCTGAGCACTGAACACACCCACTCTGAGTAAAGAGCACCTCGCGCACTGAGCACCCAACACCCTGAGCACTGAGTACCCAGCACCCTGAGCACTGAGCACCCAGCACCCTGAGCACTGAGCACACAGCAACCTGAGCACTGAACACACAGCACCCTGAGTACTGAGCACCTCGAGCACTGAGCACCCAGCACCCTGAGTACTGAGCACCGAGCACCCCGAGCACTGAGCACCCAGCACCCCGAGCACTGAGCACCCAGCACCCCGAGCACTGAGCACCCAGCACCCTGAGTACTGAGCACCCAGCACCCTGAGTACTGAGCACCCAGCACCCTGAGCACTGAGTACCCAGCACCCTGAGCACTGAGCACCCAGCACCCTGAGCACTGAGCACACAGCACCCTGAGCACTGAGCACCCAGCACCCTGAGTACTGAGCACTGAGCACCCAGCACCCTGAGTACTGAGCACTGAGCACCCAGCACACCGAGCACTGAGCACCCAGCACCCTGAGCACTGAGCACCCAGCTCCCGAGTACAGAGCACCCAGCACCCTGAGTACTGAGCACCCAGCAACCCGAGTACTGAGCACCCAGCACCCCGAGTACTGAGCACCCAGCACCCTGAGTACTGAGCACCCAGCACCCCGAGCACTGAGCACCCAGCACCCCGAGCACTGAGCACCCAGCACCCTGAGTACTGAGCACCCAGCACCCTGAGCACTGAGCACCCAGCACCCTGAGCACTGAGCACCCAGCACCCTGAGCACTGAGCACCCAGCACCCTGTGCACTGAGCACCCAGCACCATGAGTAGTGAGCACCCAACGTACTGAGCACCGAGCACCCCGAGCACTGAGCACCCAGCACCCTGAGTACTGAGCAACCAGCACCCCGAGCACTGAGAACCCAGCACCCTGGGTACTGAGCTCCGAGCACCCCGAGCACTGAGCACCCAGCGCTCCGAGCACTGAGCACCGAGCACCCTGAGCACTGAGCACCCAGCACCCTGAGTACTGAGCAACCAGCACCCCGAGCACTGAGCACCCAGCACCCTGATCACTGAGCACCCAGCACACTGAGCACTGATCACCCAGCACACTGAGCACTGAGCACCCAGCACCCTGAGTACTGAGCACCCAGCACCCTGAGTACTGAGCACTCAGCACCCTGAGTACTGAGCACCGAGCACCCCAAGCACTGAGCACCCAGCACCCTGAGCACTGAGCACCCTGAGGTCTGAGCACCCAGCACCCTGAGCACTGAGCACCCAGCACCCTGAGTACTGAGCACCGATCACCCTGAGCACTGAGCACCCAGAACCCCGAGCACTGAGCACCCAGCACCCTGAGTACTGAGCACCCAGCACCCCGAGCACTGAGCACCCTGAGTACTGAGCACCGATCACCCTGAGCACTGAGCTCCCAGAACCCTGAGTACTGAGCACCCAGCACCGTGAACACTGAGCACCCAGCACCCTGAGTACTGAGCACCCAGCACCCTGAGCACTGAGCACCCAGCACCCTGAGTACTGAGCACCCAGCACCCTGAGCACTGAGCACCCAGCACGCTAAGTACTGAGCACCCAGCACCCCGAGCACTGAGCACCCAGCACCCCGAGAATGAGCACCCAGCACCCCGAGTACTGAGCACCGAGCACCCTGAGCACTGAGTACCCAGCACGCTGAGCACTGAGCACCCAGCACCCTGAGTACTGAGCACCCAGCACCCTGAGTACTGAGCCCCGAGCACCCTGAGCACTGAGCAACCAGCACCCCGAGTACTGAGCACCCAGCACCCTGAGCACTGAGCACCCAGCACCTTGAGTACTGAGCACCCAGCACCCTGAGTACTGAACACCCAGCTCCCTGAGCACTGAGCACTGAGCACCCTGAGCCCTGAGTACTGAGCACCGAGCACCCCGAGAACTGAGCACCCAGCACCCGGAGTACTGAGCACCCAGCACCCTGAGTACTGAGCACACAGCACCCCGAGAATGAGCACCCAGCACCCAGCGTACTGAGCACCGAGCACCCCGAGCACTGAGCACCCAGCACCCTGAGTACTGAGCACCCAGCACCCCGAGCACTGAGCACCCAGCACCCTGAGTACTGAGCACCCAGCGTACAGAGCACCGAGCACCGAGCACCCTGAGTACTGAGCACCCAGCACTCTGAGCACTGAGCACCCAGCACACTGAGCACTGAGCACCCAGCACCCCGAGCACTGAGCACCCAGCACCCCGAGCACTGAGCCTGAGCACCCTGAGTACTGAGCACTGAGCACCCTGAGTACTGAGCACCGAGCACCCTGAGTACTGAGCACCCAGCACCCCGAGCACTGAGCACCGAGCACCCTGAGTAGTGAGCACCCAGCACCCTGAGCACTGAGCACCCAGCACAACGAGTACTGAGCACCCAGCACCCTGATTACTGAGCACCAAGCACCCCGAGCACTGAGCACCCAGCACCCCGAGCACTGAGCACCCAGCACCCTGAGTACTAAGCACCCAGCACCCTGAGTACTGAGCACCCAGCACCCTGAGTACTGAGCACCCAGCACCACGAGCACTGAGCACCCAGCACCCTGATCACTGAGCACCCAGCACACTGAGCACTGATCACCCAGCACACTGAGCACTGAGCACCCAGCACCCTGAGTACTGAGCACCCAGCACCCTGAGTACTGAGCACTCAGCACCCTGAGTACTGAGCACCGAGCACCCCGAGCACTGAGCACCCAGCACCCTGAGCACTGAGCACCCTGAGGACTGAGCACCCAGCACCCTGAGCACTGAGCACCCAGCACCCTGAGTACTGAGCACCGATCACCCTGAGCACTGAGCACCCAGAACCCCGAGCACTGAGCACCCAGCACCCTGAGTACTGAGCACCCAGCACCCCGAGCACTGAGCACCCAACACCCTGAGCAATGAGCACCCTGAGTACTGAGCACCCAGCACCTTGAGCACTGAGCACCGAGCACCCCGAGAACTGAGCACCCAGCACCCTGAGTACTGAGCACCCAGCACCCTGCGTACTAAGCACCGAGCACCCTGAGTACTGAGCACCCAGCACCCTGAGCACTGAACATACAGCACCCTGAGTAATGAGCACCTTGAGCACTGAGCACCCAGCACCCTGAGTACTGAGCACCGAGCACCCCGAGCACTTAGCACCCAGCACCCCGAGCACTGAGCACCCAGCACCCCGAGCACTGAGCACCCAGCACCCTGAGCACTGAGCACCCAGCACCCTGAGCACTGAGCACACAGCACCCTGAGCACTGAGCACCCAGCACCCTGAGTACTGAGCACTGAGCACCCAGCACCCTGATTACTGAGCACTGAGCACCCAGCACAATGAGCACTGAGCACCCAGCACCCTGAGCACTGAGCACCCAGCTCCCGAGTACAGAGCACCCAGCACCCTGAGTACTGAGCACCCAGCACCCCGAGTACTGAGCACCCAGCACCCCGAGTACTGAGCACCCAGCACCCTGAGTACTGAGCACCCAGCACCCTGAGCACTGAGCACCCAGCACCCCGAGCACTGAGCACCCAGCACCCTGAGTACTGAGCACCCAGCACCCTGAGCACTGAGCACCCAGCACCCTGAGCACTGAGCACCCAGCACCCTGAGCACTGAGCAGCCAGCACCCTGAGTAGTGAGCACCCAACGTACTGAGCACCGAGCACCCCGAGCGCTGAGCACCCAGCACCCTGAGTACTGAGCACCGATCACCCCGAGCACTGAGCACCCAGCACCCTGAGTACTGAGCTCCGAGCACCCCGAGCACTGAGCAACCAGCACCCTGAGTACTGAGCACCGATCACCCCAAGCACTGAGCACCCAGAACCCTGAGCACTGAGCACCCAGCACCCTGAGTACTGAGCACCCAGCACCCTGAGTACTGAGCACCGAGCACCCCGAGCACTGAGCAGCCAGCACCCTGAGTACTGAGCACCCAGCACCCTGAGTACTGAGCACCCAGCACCCTGAGTACTGAACACCCAGCACCCTGAGCACTGAGCACTGAGCACCCTGAGCACTGAGCACCCAGCACAATGAGCACTGAGCACCCAGCACCTTGAGTACTGAGCACCGAGCACCCCGAGCACTGAGCACCCAGCACCCTGAGTACTGAGCACCCAGCACCCTGAGCACTGAGCACCCAGCACCCTGAGCACTGAGCACCCAGCACCCCGAGCACTGATCACCCAGCACCCTGAGTTCTGAGCACCTAGCACCCTGAGCACTGAGCACCCAGCACCCTGAGTACTGAGCACCCAGCACCCTGAGTACTGAGCAACCAGCACCCTGAGCACTGAGCACTGAGCACCCAGCACCCTGAGCACTGAGCACCCAGCACCCCGAGCACTGAACACCCAGGACCCCGAGCACTGAGCACCCAGCACTCTGAGCACTGAGCACCCTGTGGACTGAACACCCAGCACCCTGAGCACTGAGCACCCAGCACCCTGAGTACTGAGCACCGATCACCCTGAGCACTGAGCACCCAGCACCCCGAGCACTGAGCACCCAGCACCCTGAGTACTGAGCTCCCAGCACCCCGAGCACTGAGCACCCAGCACCCCGAGCACTGAGCTCCCAGCACCCTGAGTACTGAGCACCCAGCACCCTGAGCACTGAGCACCCAGCACCCTGAGTACTGAGCACCCAGCACCCTGAGCACTGAGCACCCAGCACCCTGAGTACTGAGCACCCAGCACCCTGAGCACTGAGCACCCAGCACCCTGAGTACTGAGCACCCAGCACCCTGAGCACTGAGCACCCTGCACCCCGAGAATGAGCACCCAGCACCCCGAGTACTGAGCACCGAGCACCCTGAGCACTGAGTACCCAGCACCCTGAGCACTGAGCACCCAGCACCCTGAGTACTGAGCACCCAGCACCCTGAGTACTGAGCACCCAGCACCCTGAGCACTGAGCACCGAGCACCCAGAGTACTGAGCACCCAGCCCCCTGAGTACTGAGCACCGAGCACCCTGAGTACTGAACACCCAGCACCCTGAGCACTGAGCAGTGAGCACCCTGAGCACTGAGTACTGAGCACCGAGCACCCCGAGCACTGAGCACCCAGCACCCGGAGTACTGAGCACCCAGCACCCTGAGTACTAAGCACCGAGCACCCTGAGTACTGAGCACCCAGCACCCTGAACACTGAACATACAGCACCCTGAGTACTGAGCACCGAGCACCCCGAGCACTCAGCACCCAGCACCCCGAGCACTGAGCACCCAGCACCCCGAGCACTGAGCACCCAGCACCCTGAGCGCTGAGCACCCAGCACCCTGAGTACTGAGCACCCAGTACCCTGAGCACTGAGTACCCAGCACACTGAGCACTGAGCACACAGCACCCTGAGCAGTGAGCACCCTGTACCCTGAGCACTGAGCACCCAGCACCCTGAGTACTGAGCACCCAGTACCCTGAGCACTGAGTACCCAGCACCCTGAGCACTGAGCACCCAGCACCCTGAGCAGTGAGCACCCAGCACCCTGAGCACTGAGCACCCAGCACCCTGAGTACTGAGCACTGAGCACCCAGCACCCGAGCACTGAGCACCCAGCACCCTGAGCACTGAGCACCCAGCACCCGAGTACTGAGCACCCAGCACCCTGAGTACTGAGCACCCAGCTACCTGAGTACTGAGCACCCAGCACCCTGAGTACTGAGCACCCAACACCCTGAGTACTGAGCACCCAGCACCCTGAGCACTGAGCACCCAGCACCCCGAGCACTGAGCACCCAGCACCCTGAGTACTGAGCACCCAGCACCCTGAGCACTGAGCACCCAGCACCCTGAGCACTGAGCACCCAGCACCCTGAGCACTGAGCACACAGCACCCTGAGTACTGAGCACCCAGGACCCTGAGTAATGAGCACTGAGCACGCAGCACCCCGAGCACTGAGCACCCAGCACCCTGAGTACTGAGCACTGAGCTCCCAGCACCCGAGTACTGAGCACCCAGCACAATGAGTACAGAGCACCCAGCACCCTGAATACTGAGCACCCAGCACCCCGAGTACTGAGCACCCAGCACCCTGAGTACTGAGCACCCAGCACCCTGAGAACTGAGCACCCAGAACCCCGAGCACTGAGCACCCAGCACCCTGAGTACTGAGCACCCAGCACCCTGAGCACTGAGCACCCAACGTACTGAGCACCGAGCACCCCGAGCACTGAGCACCCAGCACCCGGAGTACTGAGCACCCAGCACCATGAGTACTAAGCACCGAGCAACCTGAGTACTGAGCACCCAGCACCCTGAGCACTGAACACAGAGCACTCTGAGTACTGAGCACCCAGCACTCTGAGCACTGAGCACCCAGCACCCTGAGTACTAAGCACCCAGCACCCTGAGTACTGAGCACCCTGCACCCTGAGTACTGAGCACCCAGCACACTGAGTACAGAGCACCCAGCGTACTGAGCACCGAGCACCCCGAGCACTGAGCACCCAGCACCCTGAGTACTGAGCACCCAGCATACTGAGCACCGAGCACAAAGCACCCTGAGTACTGAGCACCCAGCACCCTGAGCACTGAGCACCCAGCACCCTGAGCACTGAGCCCCCAGCACCCTGAGTACTGAGCACCCAACGTACTGAGCACCGAGCACCCTGAGCACTGAACACCCAGCACCCTGAGTACTGAGCACCCAGCACCCTGAGCAATGAGCACCCTGAGTACTGAGCACCCAGCACCTTGAGCACTGAGCACCGAGCACCCCGAGCACTGAGCACCCAGCACCCGGAGTACTGAGCACCCAGCACCCTGAGCACTGAACACACAGCACCCCAAGCACTGAGCACCCAGCACCCCGAGCACTGAGCACCCACCACCCCGAGCACTGAGCACCCAGCACCCTGAGTACTGAGCACCCAGCACCCTGAGTACTGAGCACCCAGCACCCTGAGCACTGAGTACCCAGCACCCTGAGCACTGAGCACCCAGCACCCTGAGCACTGAGCACACAGCACCCTGAGCACTGAGCACCCAGCACCCTGAATACTGAGCACTGAGCACCCAGCACCCTGAGTACTGAGCACTGAGCACCCAGCACACTGAGCACTGAGCACCCAGCACCCTGAGCACTGAGCACCCAGCTCCCGAGTACAGAGCACCCAGCACCCTGAGTACTGAGCACCCAGCAACCCGAGTACTGAGCACCCAGCACCCCGAGAACTGAGCACCCAGCACCCTGAGTACTGAGCACCCAGCACCCCGAGCACTGAGCACCCAGCACCCCGAGCACTGAGCACCCAGCACCCTGAGTACTGAGCACCCAGCACCCTGAGCACTGAGCACCCAGCACCCTGAGCACTGAGCACCCAGCTCCCTGAGCACTGAGCACCCAGCACCCTGAATAGTGAGCACCCAACGTACTGAGCACCGAGCACCCCGAGCACTGAGCACCCAGCACCCTGAGTACTGAGCACCGATCACCCCGAGCACTGAGCACCCAGCACCCTGAGTACTGAGCTCCGAGCACCCCGAGCACTGAGCACCCAGCACCCTGAGTACTGAGCACCGATCACCCCGAGCACTGAGCACCCAGCACCCTGAGCACTGAGCACCCAGCACCCCGAAAATGAGCACCCAGCACCCCGAGTACTGAGCACCGAGCACCCTAAGCCCTGAGTACCCAGCACCCTGAGCACTGAGCACCCAGCACCCTGAGTACTGAGCACCCAACGTACTGAGCACCGAGCACCCTGAGCACTGAGCACCCAGCACCCTGAGTACTGAGCACCCAGCACCACGAGCACTGAGCACCCAGCACCCTGAGCACTGAGCACCCAGCACCCTGAGTACTGAGCACCCAGCACCCTGAGCACTGAGCACCCTGCACCCCGAGAATGAGCACCCAGCACCCCGAGTACTGAGCACCGAGCACCCTGAGCACTGAGTACCCAGCACCCTGAGCACTGAGCACCCAGCACCCTGAGTACTGAGCACCCAGCACCCTGAGTACTGAGCACCCAGCACCCTGAGCACTGAGCACCGAGCACCCAGAGTACTGAGCACCCAGCCCCCTGAGTACTGAGCACCGAGCACCCTGAGTACTGAACACCCAGCACCCTGAGCACTGAGCAGTGAGCACCCTGAGCACTGAGTACTGAGCACCGAGCACCCCGAGCACTGAGCACCCAGCACCCGGAGTACTGAGCACCCAGCACCCTGAGTACTAAGCACCGAGCACCCTGAGTACTGAGCACCCAGCACCCTGAACACTGAACATACAGCACCCTGAGTACTGAGCACCGAGCACCCCGAGCACTCAGCACCCAGCACCCCGAGCACTGAGCACCCAGCACCCCGAGCACTGAGCACCCAGCACCCTGAGCGCTGAGCACCCAGCACCCTGAGTACTGAGCACCCAGTACCCTGAGCACTGAGTACCCAGCACACTGAGCACTGAGCACACAGCACCCTGAGCAGTGAGCACCCTGTACCCTGAGCACTGAGCACCCAGCACCCTGAGTACTGAGCACCAAGTACCCTGAGCACTGAGTACCCAGCACCCTGAGCACTGAGCACCCAGCACCCTGAGCAGTGAGCACCCAGCACCCTGAGCACTGAGCACCCAGCACCCTGAGTACTGAGCACTGAGCACCCAGCACCCGAGCACTGAGCACCCAGCACCCTGAGCACTGAGCACCCAGCACCCGAGTACTGAGCACCCAGCACCCTGAGTACTGAGCACCCAGCTACCTGAGTACTGAGCACCCAGCACCCTGAGTACTGAGCACCCAACACCCTGAGTACTGAGCACCCAGCACCCTGAGCACTGAGCACCCAGCACCCCGAGCACTGAGCACCCAGCACCCTGAGTACTGAGCACCCAGCACCCTGAGCACTGAGCACCCAGCACCCTGAGCACTGAGCACCCAGCACCCTGAGCACTGAGCACACAGCACCCTGAGTACTGAGCACCCAGGACCCTGAGTACTGAGCACTGAGCACGCAGCACCCCGAGCACTGAGCACCCAGCACCCTGAGTACTGAGCACTGAGCACCCAGCACCCGAGTACTGAGCACCCAGCACAATGAGTACAGAGCACCCAGCACCCTGAATACTGAGCACCCAGCACCCCGAGTACTGAGCACCCAGCACCCTGAGTACTGAGCACCCAGCACCCTGAGAACTGAGCACCCAGAACCCCGAGCACTGAGCACCCAGCACCCTGAGTACTGAGCACCCAGCACCCTGAGCACTGAGCAAACAGCATCCTGAGCACTGAGCACGCAGCACCCTGAGTAGTGAGCACCCAACGTACTGAGCACCGAGCACCCCGAGCACTGAGCACCCAGCACCCGGAGTACTGAGCACCCAGCACCATGAGTACTAAGCACCGAGCAACCTGAGTACTGAGCACCCAGCACCCTGAGCACTGAACACAGAGCACTCTGAGTACTGAGCACCCAGCACTCTGAGCACTGAGCACCCAGCACCCTGAGTACTAAGCACCCAGCACCCTGAGTACTGAGCACCCTGCACCCTGAGTACTGAGCACCCAGCACACTGAGTACAGAGCACCCAGCGTACTGAGCACCGAGCACCCCGAGCACTGAGCACCCAGCACCCTGAGTACTGAGCACCCAGCATACTGAGCACCGAGCACAAAGCACCCTGAGTACTGAGCACCCAGCACCCTGAGCACTGAGCACCCAGCACCCTGAGCACTGAGCCCCCAGCACCCTGAGTACTGAGCACCCAACGTACTGAGCACCGAGCACCCTGAGCACTGAACACCCAGCACCCTGAGTACTGAGCACCCAGCACCCTGAGCAATGAGCACCCTGAGTACTGAGCACCCAGCACCTTGAGCACTGAGCACCGAGCACCCCGAGCACTGAGCACCCAGCACCCGGAGTACTGAGCACCCAGCACCCTGAGCACTGAACACACAGCACCCCAAGCACTGAGCACCCAGCACCCCGAGCACTGAGCACCCACCACCCCGAGCACTGAGCACCCAGCACCCTGAGTACTGAGCACCCAGCACCCTGAGTACTGAGCACCCAGCACCCTGAGCACTGAGTACCCAGCACCCTGAGCACTGAGCACCCAGCACCCTGAGCACTGAGCACACAGCACCCTGAGCACTGAGCACCCAGCACCCTGAATACTGAGCACTGAGCACCCAGCACCCTGAGTACTGAGCACTGAGCACCCAGCACACTGAGCACTGAGCACCCAGCACCCTGAGCACTGAGCACCCAGCTCCCGAGTACAGAGCACCCAGCACCCTGAGTACTGAGCACCCAGCAACCCGAGTACTGAGCACCCAGCACCCCGAGAACTGAGCACCCAGCACCCTGAGTACTGAGCACCCAGCACCCCGAGCACTGAGCACCCAGCACCCCGAGCACTGAGCACCCAGCACCCTGAGTACTGAGCACCCAGCACCCTGAGCACTGAGCACCCAGCACCCTGAGCACTGAGCACCCAGCTCCCTGAGCACTGAGCACCCAGCACCCTGAATAGTGAGCACCCAACGTACTGAGCACCGAGCACCCCGAGCACTGAGCACCCAGCACCCTGAGTACTGAGCACCGATCACCCCGAGCACTGAGCACCCAGCACCCTGAGTACTGAGCTCCGAGCACCCCGAGCACTGAGCACCCAGCACCCTGAGTACTGAGCACCGATCACCCCGAGCACTGAGCACCCAGCACCCTGAGCACTGAGCACCCAGCACCCCGAGAATGAGCACCCAGCACCCCGAGTACTGAGCACCGAGCACCCTAAGCACTGAGTACCCAGCACCCTGAGCACTGAGCACCCAGCACCCTGAGTACTGAGCACCCAGCACCCTGAGTACTGAGCACCCAGCACCCTGAGCACTGAGCACCCAGCACCCAGAGTACTGAGCACCCAGCCCCCTGAGTACTGAGCACCCAGCACCCTGAGTACTGAACACCCAGCACCCTGAGCACTGAGCAGTGAGCACCCTGAGCACTGAGTACTGAGCACCGAGCACCCCGAGCACTGAGCACCCAGCACCCGGAGTACTGAGCACCCAGCACCCTGAGTACTAAGCACCGAGCACCCTGAGTACTGAGCACCCAGCACCCTGAAGACTGAACATACAGCACCCTGAGTACTGAGCACCGAGCACCCCGAGCACTCAGCACCCAGCACCCCGAGCACTGAGCACCCAGCACCCCGAGCACTGAGCACCCAGCACCCTGAGCGCTGAGCACCCAGCACCCTGAGTACTGAGCACCCAGTACCCTGAGCACTGAGTACCCAGCACACTGAGCACTGAGCACACAGCACCCTGAGCAGTGAGCACCCTGCACCCTGAGCACTGAGCACCCAGCACCCTGAGTACTGAGCACCCAGTACCCTGAGCACTGAGTACCCAGCACCCTGAGCACTGAGCACCCAGCACCCTGAGCAGTGAGCACCCAGCACCCTGAGCACTGAGCACCCAGCACCCTGAGTACTGAGCACTGAGCACCCAGCACCCGAGCACTGAGCACCCAGCACCCTGAGCACTGAGCACCCAGCACCCGAGTACTGAGCACCCAGCACCCTGAGTACTGAGCACCCAGCTACCTGAGTACTGAGCACCCAGCACCCTGAGTACTGAGCACCCAACACCCTGAGTACTGAGCACCCAGCACCCTGAGCACTGAGCACCCAGCACCCCGAGCACTGAGCACCCAGCACCCTGAGTACTGAGCACCCAGCACCCTGAGCACTGAGCACCCAGCACCCTGAGCACTGAGCACCCAGCACCCTGAGCACTGAGCACACAGCACCCTGAGTACTGAGCACCCAGGACCCTGAGTACTGAGCACTGAGCACGCAGCACCCCGAGCACTGAGCACCCAGCACCCTGAGTACTGAGCACTGAGCAGCCAGCACCCGAGTACTGAGCACCCAGCACAATGAGTACTGAGCACCAAGCACCCTGAATACTGAGCACCCAGCACCCCGAGTACTGAGCACCCAGCACCCTGAGTACTGAGCACCCAGCACCCTGAGAACAGAGCACCCAGAACCCCGAGCACTGAGCACCCAGCACCCTGAGTACTGAGCACCCAGCACCCTGAGCACTGAGCAAACAGCATCCTGAGCACTGAGCACCCAGCACCCTGAGCACTGAGCACGCAGCACCCTGAGTAGTGAGCACCCAACGTACTGAGCACCGAGCACCCCGAGCACTGAGCACCCAGCACCCGGAGTACTGAGCACCCAGCACCACGAGCACTGAGGGTGAGCACCCTGAGTACTGAGCTCTGAGCACCCTGAGTACTGAGCACCGAGCACCCTGAGTACTGAGCACCCAGCACCCCGAGCACTGAGCACCGAGCACCCTGAGTAGTGAGCACCCAGCACCCTGAGCACTGAGCACCCAGCACAACGAGTACTGAGCACCCAGCACCCTGATTACTGAGCACCAAGCACCCCGAGCACTGAGCACCCAGCACCCCGAGCACTGAGCACCCAGCACCCTGAGTACTAAGCACCCAGCACCCTGAGTACTGAGCACCCAGCACCCTGAGTACTGAGCACCCAGCACCCTGAGCACTGAGCACCCAGCAATCTTAGTACTGAACACCCAGCACCCTGAGCACTGAGCACTGAGCACCCTGAGCCCTGAGTACTGAGCACCGAGCACCCCGAGAACTGAGCACCCAGCACCCGGAGTACTGAGCACCCAGCACCCTGAGTACTGAGTACCCAGCACCCCGAGCACTGAGCACACAGCACCCTGAGCACTGAGCACCCAGCACCCTGAGTACTGAGCACAGAGCACCCAGTACCCCGAGCACTGTGCACCCAGCACCCTGAGTACTAAGCACCCAGCACCCTGAGTACTGAGCACCCTGCACCCTGAGTACTGAGCACCCAGCACACTGAGTACAGAGCACCCAGCGTACTGAGCACCGAGCACCCCGAGAACTGAGCACCCAGCACCCTGAGTACTGAGCACCCAGCATACTGAGCACCGAGCACAAAGCACCCTGAGTACTGAGCACCCAGCACCCTGAGCACTGAGCACCCCAGCACCCTGAGCACTGAGCCCCCCAGCACCCTGAGTACTGAGCACCCAACGTACTGAGCACCGAGCACCCTGAGCACTGAACACCCAGCACCCTGAGTACTGAGCACCCAGCACCCTGAGCAATGAGCACCCTGAGTACTGAGCAGCCAGCACCTTGAGCACTGAGCACCGAGCACCCCGAGCACTGAGCACCCAGCACCCGGAGTACTGAGCACCCAGCACCCTGAGCACTGAACACACAGCACCCCAAGCACTGAGCACCCAGCACCCCGAGCACTGAGCACCCACCACCCCAAGCACTGAGCACCCAGCACCCTGAGTACTGAGCACCCAGCACCCTGAGTACTGAGCACCCAGCACCCTGAGCACTGAGTACCCAGCACCCTGAGCACTGAGCACCCAGCACCCTGAGCACTGAGCACACAGCACCCTGAGCACTGAGCACCCAGCACCCTGAATACTGAGCACTGAGCACCCAGCACCCTGAGTACTGAGCACTGAGCACCCAGCACACTGAGCACTGAGCACCCAGCACCCTGAGCACTGAGCACCCAGCTCCCGAGTACAGAGCACCCAGCACCCTGAGTACTGAGCACCCAGCAAACCGAGTACTGAGCACCCAGCAACCCGAGAACGGAGCACCCAGCACCCTGAGTACTGAGCACCCAGCACACCGAGCACTGAGCACCCAGCACCCCGAGCACTGAGCACCCAGCACCCTGAGTACTGAGCACCCAGGACCCTGAGAACTGAGCACCCTGAGTACTGAGCACTGAGCACCCTGAGTACTGAGCACTGAGCACCCTGAATACTGAGCACCCAGCACCCCGAGTACTGAGCACCCAGCACCCTGAGTACTGAGCACCCAGCACCCTGAGAACTGAGCACCCAGAACCCCGAGCACTGAGCACCCAGCACCCTGAGTACTGAGCACACAGCACCCTGAGCACTGAGCAAACAGCATCCTGAGCACTGAGCACCCAGCACCCTGAGCACTGAGCACGCAGCACCCTGAGT
>NW_024543642.1:0-56691 GCF_018167655.1 Microtus oregoni
TGCTGGGTGCTCAGTGCTCGGGATGCTGGGTGCTCAGTGCTCGGGGTGCTGAGTGCTCAGTGCTCGGGGTGCTGGGTGCTCAGTGCTCAGGGTGCTGGGTGCTCAGTGCTCGGGGTGCTGGGTGCTCAGTGCTCGGGGTGCCCGGTGCTCAGTGCTCGGGGTGCTGGGTACTCAGTACTCGGGGTGCTCAGTGCTCAGTACTCAGGGTGCTGGGTGCTCAGTGCTCAGGGTGCTGGGTGCTCAGTACTCAGCGTGCTCAGTGCTCAGTACTCAGCGTGCTGGGTGCTCAGTGCTCAGGGTGCTCGGTGCTCAGTACTCAGACTGCTCAGTGCTCAGTACTCAGCGTGCTGGGTGCTCAGTGATCAGGATGCTGGGTGCTCAGTACTCAGGGTGCTGGGTGCTCAGTGGTCGGGGTGCTCAGTGCTCAGCACTCAGGGTGCTCGGTGCTCAGTGCTCAGGGTGCTCAGTGCTCAGTACTCAGGGTGCTCAGTGCTCTGGGTGCTGGGTGCTCAGTGCTCAGGGTGCTGGGTGCTCAGTGCTCAGGGTGCTGGGTGCTCAGTACTCAGGGTGCTCAGTGCTCAGGGTGCTGGGTGCTCAGTACTCGGGGTGCTGGGTACTCAGTGCTCAGTACACAGGGTGCTGAGTGCTCAGTGCTCGGGGTGCTGGGTGCTCAGTGCTCAGTACTCAGGGTGCTGGGTGCTCAGTGCTCAGGGTGCTGGGTGCTCAGTACTCAGGGTGCTGGGTGCTCAGTGCTCAGGGTGCTGGGTGCTCAGTACTCAGGGTGCTGGGTCCTCAGTGCTCAGGGTGCTGGGTGCTCAGTGCTCGGGGTGCTCAGTACTCAGGGTGCTGTGTGTTCAGTGCTCAGGGTACTGGGTGCTCAGTACTCAGGGTGCTCTGTGCTTAGTACTCAGGGTGCTGGGTGCTCAGTACTCCGGGTGCTGGGTGCTCAGTGCTCGGGGTGCTCGGTGCTCAGTGCTCAGGGTGCTGGGTGCTCAGTACTCAGGGTGCTCATTGCTCAGGGTGATGGGTGCTCAGTACTCAGGGTGCTGGGTGCTCAGTACTCAGGGTGCTCAGTGCTCAGTACTCAGGGTGCTCAGTGCTCAGTCCTCAGGGTGCTCAGTGCTCAGGGTGCTGGGTGCTCAGTGCTCGGGGTGCTGGGTGCTCAGTGCTCACGGTGCTGTGTGCTCAGTACTCAGGGTGCTCAGTACTCAGGGTGCTGGGTGCTCAGTGCTCAGGGTGCTGGGTGCTCAGTGCTCAGGGTGCTCGGTGCTCAGTGCTCAGGTTGCTGTGTGCTCAATACTCAGGGTGCTGGGTGCTCAGTACTCAGGGTGCTCAGTGCTCAGTACTGAGGGTGCTCAGTGCTCAGGGTGCTGGGTGCTCAGTTCTCAGGGTGCTCGGTTCTTAGTACTCATGGTGCTCGGTGCTCGGGGTGCTGGGGGCTCAGTAATCAGGGTGCTGGGTGCTCAGTGCTCAGGGTGCTGGGTGCTCAGTGCTCAGGGTGCTCGGTTCTTAGTACTCATGGTGCTCAGTGCTCGGGGTGCTGGGGGCTCAGTAATCAGGGTGCTGGGTGCTCAGTGCTCAGGGTGCTGGGTGCTCAGTGCTCAGGGGTGCTCGGTTCTTAGTACTCATGGTGCTCGGTGCTCGGGGTGCTGGGTGCTCAGTGCTCGCTGTGCTGGGTGCTCTGTGCTCGGGGTGCTGGGTGCTGAGTGCTCGGTGTGCTGGGTGCTCAGTGCTCGGGGTGCTGGGTGCTCAGTGCTCAGGGTGCTGGGTGCTCAGTGCTCAGTGTGCTGGGTGCTCAGTGCTCGGGGTGCTCGGTACTCGGTACTCAGGGTTTTGTGTGCTCAGTGCTCAGGGTGCTCGGTGCTCAGTACTCAGGGTGCTGGGTGCTCAGTGCTCGGTGTGCTCGGTGCTCAGTACGTTGGGTGCTCAGTACTCAGGGTGCTGGGTGCTCAGTGCTCAGGGTGATCGGTGATCAGTACTCAGCCTGCACAGTAATCAGGGAGCTGGGTGCTAAGTATTCAGGGTGCTCAGTGCTCGGGGTGCTGGGTGCTCAGTACTCAGGGTGCTGGGTGCTCAGTACTCAGGGTGCTGGGTGCTCATTCTCGGGGTGCTGGGTGCTCAGTGCTCGGGGTGCTGGGTGCTCAGGACTCGGGGTGCTGGGTGCTCAGTGCTCAGCATGCTGGGTGCTCAGTACTCAGGGTGCTCGGTTCTCAGTATTCAGGGTGCTGGGTGCTCATTCTCGGGGTGCTGGGTGCTCAGTGCTCGGGGTGCTGGGTGCTCAGTGCTCAGGGTCCTCGGTGCTCAGTACTCAGGGTGCTCAGTACTCAGCGTGCTTTGTGCTCAGTGCTCAGGGTGCTGGGTGCTCAGTACTCAGGTTGCTGAGTGCTCAGTACTCACGGTGCTGGGTGCTCAGTACTCAGGGTGCTCAGTACTCAGTACTCAGGGTGCTGGGTGCTCAGTAATTGGGGTGCTGGGTGCTCAGTGCTCAGGGTGCTGGGTGCTCAGTGCTCCCGGTGCTGGGTGCTCAGTACTCGGGGTGCTCGGTGCTCAGTACTCAGGGTGCTGGGTGCTCAGTACTCAGGGTGCTGGGTGCTCAGTGCTCAGGGTGCTTTGTGCTCAGTACTCAGGTTGCTGGGTGCTCAGTACTCAGGGTGCTGGGTGCTCAGTGCTCAGGGTGCTGGGTGCTTAGTGCTCGGGGTACTCGGTGCTCATTACTCAGGGTGCTCAGTGCTCAGTACTCAGCGTGCTGGGTGCTCAGTGCTCAGTACTCAGCGTGCTTTGTGCTCATTGCTCAGGGTGCTGGGTGCTCAGTACTCAGGGTGCTGGGTGCTTAGTACTCAGGGTGCTCGGTCCTCAGTGCTCAGGGTGCTGGGTGCTCAGTACTCAGGGTGCTGGGTGCTCAGTGGTCAGGGTGCTCAGTGCTCAGCACTCAGGGTGCTCGGTGCTCAGTGCTCAGGGTGCTCAGTGCTCAGTACTCAGGGTGCTCAGTGCTCTGGGTGCTGGGTGCTCAGTGCTCAGGGTGCTGGGTGCTCAGTGCTCAGGGTGCTGGGTGCTCAGTACTCATTGTGCTCAGTGCTCAGGGTGCTGGGTGCTCAGTGCTCGGGGTGCTGGGTACTCAGTGCTCAGTACACAGGGTGCTGAGTGCTCAGTGTTCGGGGTGCTGGGTGCTCAGTGCTCAGTACTCAGGGTGCTGGGTGCTCAGTGCTCAGGGTGCTGGGTGCTCAGTACTCAGGGTGCTGGGTGCTCAGTGCTCAGGGTGCTGGGTGCTCAGTACTCAGGGTGCTGGGTCCTCAGTGCTCAGGGTGCTGGGTGCTCAGTGCTCGGGGTGCTCAGTACTCAGGGTGCTGTGTGTTCAGTGCTCAGGGTACTGGGTGCTCAGTACTCAGGGTGCTCGGTGCTTAGTACTCAGGGTGCTGGGTGCTCAGTACTCCGGGTGCTGGGTGCTCAGTGCTCGGGGTGCTCGGTGCTCAGTGCTCAGGGTGCTGGGTGCTCAGTACTCAGGGTGCTCATTGCTCAGGGTGCTGTGTGCTCAGTACTCAGGGTGCTGGGTGCTCAGTACTCAGGGTGCTCAGTGCTCAGTACTCAGGGTGCTCAGTGCTCAGTACTCAGGGTGCTCAGTGCTCAGGGTGCTGGGTGCACAGTGCTCGGATTGCTGGGTGCTCAGTGCTCACGGTGCTGTGTGCTCAGTACTCAGGGTGCTCAGTACTCAGGGTGCTAGGTGCTCAGTGCTCGGCGTGCTGGGTACTCAGTCCTCAGGGTGCTGGGTGCTCAGTGCTCAGGGTGTTCGGTGCTCAGTGCTCAGGGTGCTGGGTGCTCAGTACTCAGGGTGCTCGGTGCTCAGTACTCAGGGTGCTGGGTGCTCAGTACTCAGGGTGCTGGGTGCTCAGGGCTCGGGGTGCTGGGAGCTCAGTACTCAGGGTGCTGGGTGCTCAGTGCTCGGGGTGCTGGGTGCTGAGTGCTCAGGGTGCTGGGTGCTCAGTACTCGGGGTGCTCGGTGCTCAGTACTCAGGGTGCTGGGTGCTCACTACTCAGGGTGCTGGGTGCTCAGTGATCAGGGTGCTCTCTGCTCAGTACTCAGGGTGCTGGGGTGCTCAGTGCTCAGGGTGCTGGGTGCTCAGTACTCAGGGTGCTGGGTGCTCAGTGCTCAGGGTGATCGGTGCTCAGTCCTCAGGGTGCTCAGTACTCAGGGTGCTGGGTGCTCAGTGCTCAGGTTGCTCAGTACTCAGGGTGCTGGGTACTCAGTACTCAGGGTGCTGTGTGCTCAGTGCTCGGGGTGCTGGGTGCTCAGTACTCAGGGTGCTGGGTGCTCAGTGCTCAGGGTGCTGGGTGCTCAGTACTCAGGGTGCTGGGTGCTCAGTACTCAGGGTGCTCAGTGCTCGGGGTGCTGGGTGCTCAGAGCTCGGGGTGCTCGGTGCTCAGTGCTCGGGGTGCTGGGTACTCAGTACTCGGGGTGCTCAGTGCTCAGTACTCAGGGTGCTGGGTGCTCAGTGCACAGGGTGCTGGGTGCTCAGTGCTCGGGGTGCTGGGTGCTCGGTGCTCAGGTTGCTGGGTGCTCAGTACTCGGGGTGGTGGGTGCTCAGTACTCAGGGTGCTGGGTGCTCATTGCTCGGGGTGCTGGGTGCTCAGTGCTCCGGGTGCTGGGTGCTCAGTGCTCGGGGTGCTGGGTGCTCAGTGCTCAGGGTGCTGGGTGCTCAGTGCTCGGGGTGCTCGGTGCTCAGTACTCAGGGTGCTGGGTGCTCAGTGCTCGGTGTCCTCGGTGCTCAGTACTCAGGGTGCTCAGTGCTCAGTACTCAGCGTGCTGGGTGCTCAGTGCTCAGTACTCATCGTGCTGGGTGCTCAGTGCTCAGGGTGCTGGGTGCTCAGTACTCAGGGTGCTGGGTGCTTAGTACTCAGGGTGCTCGGTCCTCAGTGCTCAGGGTGCTCAGTGCTCAGTACTCAGCGTGCTGGGTGCTCAGTGCTCAGTACTCATCGTGCTGGGTGCTCAGTGCTCAGGGTGCTGGGTGCTCAGTACACAGGGTGCTGGGTGCTTAGTACTCAGGGTGCTCGGTCCTCAGTGCTCAGGGTGCTTGGTGCTCAGTACTCAGGGTGCTGGGTGCTCAGTGGTCAGGGTGCTCAGTGCTCAGCACTCAGGGTGCTCGGTGCTCAGTGCTCAGGGTGCTCAGTGCTCAGTACTCAGGGTGCTCAGTGCTCTGGGTGCTGGGTGCTCAGTGCTCAGGGTGCTGGGTGCTCAGTGCTCAGGGTGCTGGGTGCTCAGTACTCAGGGTGCTCAGTGCTCAGGGTGCTGGGTGCTCAGTGCTCGGGGTGCTGGGTACTCAGTGCTCAGTACACAGGGTGCTGAGTGCTCAGTGCTCGGGGTGCTGGGTGCTCAGTGCTCAGTACTCAGGGTGCTGGGTGCTCAGTGCTCAGGGTGCTGGGTGCTCAGTACTCAGGGTGCTGGGTGCTCAGTGCTCAGCGTGCTGGGTGCTCAGTACTCAGGGTGCTGGGTCCTCAGTGCTCAGGGTGCTGGGTGCTCAGTGCTCGGGGTGCTCAGTACTCAGGGTGCTGTGTGTTCAGTGCTCAGGGTACTGGGTGCTCAGTACTCAGGGTGCTCGGTGCTTAGTACTCAGGGTGCTGGGTGCTCAGTACTGAGGGTGCTGGGTGCTCAGTACTCAGGGTGCTGGGTGCTCAGTACTCAGGGTGCTCGGTGCTCAGTACTCAGGGTGCTGGGTCCTCAGTGCTCAGGGTGCTGAGTGCTCAGTGCTCAGGGTGCTTTGTGCTCAGTACTCAGGTTGCTGGGTGCTCAGTACTCAGGGTGCTGGGTGCTCAGTGCTCAGGGTGCTGGGTGCTCAGTGCTCCGGGTGCTGGGTGCTCAGTACTCGGGGTGCTCGGTGCTCAGTACTCAGGGTGCTGGGTGCTCAGTACTCAGGGTGCTGGGTGCTCAGTGCTCAGGGTGCTTTGTGCTCAGTACTCAGGTTGCTGGGTGCTCAGTACTCAGGGTGCTGGGTGCTCAGTGCTCAGGGTGCTGGGTGCTTAGTGCTCGGGGTACTCGGTGCTCATTACTCAGGGTGCTCAGTGCTCAGTACTCAGCGTGCTGGGTGCTCAGTGCTCAGTACTCAGCGTGCTTTGTGCTCATTGCTCAGGGTGCTGGGTGCTCAGTACTCAGGGTGCTGGGTGCTTAGTACTCAGGGTGCTCGGTCCTCAGTGCTCAGGGTGCTGGGTGCTCAGTACTCAGGGTGCTGGGTGCTCAGTGGTCAGGGTGCTCAGTGCTCAGCACTCAGGGTGCTCGGTGCTCAGTGCTCAGGGTGCTCAGTGCTCAGTACTCAGGGTGCTCAGTGCTCTGGGTGCTGGGTGCTCAGTGCTCAGGGTGCTGGGTGCTCAGTGCTCAGGGTGCTGGGTGCTCAGTACTCATTGTGCTCAGTGCTCAGGGTGCTGGGTGCTCAGTGCTCGGGGTGCTGGGTACTCAGTGCTCAGTACACAGGGTGCTGAGTGCTCAGTGTTCGGGGTGCTGGGTGCTCAGTGCTCAGTACTCAGGGTGCTGGGTGCTCAGTGCTCAGGGTGCTGGGTGCTCAGTACTCAGGGTGCTGGGTGCTCAGTGCTCAGGGTGCTGGGTGCTCAGTACTCAGGGTGCTGGGTCCTCAGTGCTCAGGGTGCTGGGTGCTCAGTGCTCGGGGTGCTCAGTACTCAGGGTGCTGTGTGTTCAGTGCTCAGGGTACTGGGTGCTCAGTACTCAGGGTGCTCGGTGCTTAGTACTCAGGGTGCTGGGTGCTCAGTACTCCGGGTGCTGGGTGCTCAGTGCTCGGGGTGCTCGGTGCTCAGTGCTCAGGGTGCTGGGTGCTCAGTACTCAGGGTGCTCATTGCTCAGGGTGCTGTGTGCTCAGTACTCAGGGTGCTGGGTGCTCAGTACTCAGGGTGCTCAGTGCTCAGTACTCAGGGTGCTCAGTGCTCAGTACTCAGGGTGCTCAGTGCTCAGGGTGCTGGGTGCACAGTGCTCGGATTGCTGGGTGCTCAGTGCTCACGGTGCTGTGTGCTCAGTACTCAGGGTGCTCAGTACTCAGGGTGCTAGGTGCTCAGTGCTCGGCGTGCTGGGTACTCAGTCCTCAGGGTGCTGGGTGCTCAGTGCTCAGGGTGTTCGGTGCTCAGTGCTCAGGGTGCTGGGTGCTCAGTACTCAGGGTGCTCGGTGCTCAGTACTCAGGGTGCTGGGTGCTCAGTACTCAGGGTGCTGGGTGCTCAGGGCTCGGGGTGCTGGGAGCTCAGTACTCAGGGTGCTGGGTGCTCAGTGCTCGGGGTGCTGGGTGCTGAGTGCTCAGGGTGCTGGGTGCTCAGTACTCGGGGTGCTCGGTGCTCAGTACTCAGGGTGCTGGGTGCTCACTACTCAGGGTGCTGGGTGCTCAGTGATCAGGGTGCTCTCTGCTCAGTACTCAGGGTGCTGGGTGCTCAGTGCTCAGGGTGCTGGGTGCTCAGTACTCAGGGTGCTGGGTGCTCAGTGCTCAGGGTGATCGGTGCTCAGTCCTCAGGGTGCTCAGTACTCAGGGTGCTGGGTGCTCAGTGCTCAGGTTGCTCAGTACTCAGGGTGCTGGGTACTCAGTACTCAGGGTGCTGTGTGCTCAGTGCTCGGGGTGCTGGGTGCTCAGTACTCAGGGTGCTGGGTGCTCAGTGCTCAGGGTGCTGGGTGCTCAGTACTCAGGGTGCTGGGTGCTCAGTACTCAGGGTGCTCAGTGCTCGGGGTGCTGGGTGCTCAGAGCTCGGGGTGCTCGGTGCTCAGTGCTCGGGGTGCTGGGTACTCAGTACTCGGGGTGCTCAGTGCTCAGTACTCAGGGTGCTGGGTGCTCAGTGCACAGGGTGCTGGGTGCTCAGTGCTCGGGGTGCTGGGTGCTCGGTGCTCAGGTTGCTGGGTGCTCAGTACTCGGGGTGGTGGGTGCTCAGTACTCAGGGTGCTGGGTGCTCATTGCTCGGGGTGCTGGGTGCTCAGTGCTCCGGGTGCTGGGTGCTCAGTGCTCGGGGTGCTGGGTGCTCAGTGCTCAGGGTGCTGGGTGCTCAGTGCTCGGGGTGCTCGGTGCTCAGTACTCAGCGTTCTGTGTGCTCAGTGCTCAGGGTGCTCGGTGCTCAGTACTCAGGGTGCTGGGTGCTCAGTGCTCGGTGTCCTCGGTGCTCAGTACTCAGGGTGCTCAGTGCTCAGTACTCAGCGTGCTGGGTGCTCAGTGCTCAGTACTCATCGTGCTGGGTGCTCAGTGCTCAGGGTGCTGGGTGCTCAGTACTCAGGGTGCTGGGTGCTTAGTACTCAGGGTGCTCGGTCCTCAGTGCTCAGGGTGCTCAGTGCTCAGTACTCAGCGTGCTGGGTGCTCAGTGCTCAGTACTCATCGTGCTGGGTGCTCAGTGCTCAGGGTGCTGGGTGCTCAGTACACAGGGTGCTGGGTGCTTAGTACTCAGGGTGCTCGGTCCTCAGTGCTCAGGGTGCTTGGTGCTCAGTACTCAGGGTGCTGGGTGCTCAGTGGTCAGGGTGCTCAGTGCTCAGCACTCAGGGTGCTCGGTGCTCAGTGCTCAGGGTGCTCAGTGCTCAGTACTCAGGGTGCTCAGTGCTCTGGGTGCTGGGTGCTCAGTGCTCAGGGTGCTGGGTGCTCAGTGCTCAGGGTGCTGGGTGCTCAGTACTCAGGGTGCTCAGTGCTCAGGGTGCTGGGTGCTCAGTGCTCGGGGTGCTGGGTACTCAGTGCTCAGTACACAGGGTGCTGAGTGCTCAGTGCTCGGGGTGCTGGGTGCTCAGTGCTCAGTACTCAGGGTGCTGGGTGCTCAGTGCTCAGGGTGCTGGGTGCTCAGTACTCAGGGTGCTGGGTGCTCAGTGCTCAGCGTGCTGGGTGCTCAGTACTCAGGGTGCTGGGTCCTCAGTGCTCAGGGTGCTGGGTGCTCAGTGCTCGGGGTGCTCAGTACTCAGGGTGCTGTGTGTTCAGTGCTCAGGGTACTGGGTGCTCAGTACTCAGGGTGCTCGGTGCTTAGTACTCAGGGTGCTGGGTGCTCAGTACTGAGGGTGCTGGGTGCTCAGTGCTCGGGGTGCTCGGTGCTCAGTGCTCAGGGTGCTGGGTGCTCAGTACTCAGGGTGCTCATTGCTCAGGGTGCTGGGTGCTCAGTACTCAGGGTGCTCAGTGCTCAGTACTCAGGGTGCTCAGTGCTCAGTACTCAGGGTGCTCAGTGCTCAGGGTGCTGGGTGCTCAGTGCTCGGGGTGCTGGGTGCTCAGTGCTCACGGTGCTGTGTGCTCAGTACTCAGGGTGCTCAGTACTCAGGGTGGTGGGTGCTCAGTGCTCAGGGTGCTGGGTGCTCAGTGCTCAGGGTGCTGGGTGCTCAGTGCTCAGGGTGCTCGGTGCTCAGTGCTCAGGTTGCTGGGTGCTCAATACTCAGGGTGCTGGGTGCTCAGTACTAAGGGTGCTCAGTGCTCAGTACTCAGGGTGCTCAGTGGTCAGGGTGCTGGGTGCTCAGTGCTCGGGGTGCTGGGTACTCAGTCCTCAGGGTGCTGGGTGCTCAGGTCTCAGGGTGCTCGGTGCTCAGTGCTCAGGGTGCTGGGTGCTCAGTACTCAGGGTGCTCGGTGCTCAGTACTCAGGGTGCTGGGTGCTCAGTGCTCAGGGTGCTGGGTGCTCAGTACTCAGGGTGCTGGGTGCTCGGTGCTCAGTACACTGGGTGCTCAGTACTCAGGGTGCTGGGTGCTCAGTACTCAGGGTGCTCGATGCTTGGGGTGCTGGGTGCTCAGTTCTCAGGGTGCTCAGTGCTTGGGGTGCAGGCTGCTCAGTACTCAGGGTGCTGGTTGCTCAGTGCTCAGGGTGCTGGGTGCTGAGTACTCAGGGTGCTGGGTGCTCAGTACTCAGGGTGCTGGGTGCTCAGTGCTCGGGGTGCTGGTTGCTCAGTGCTCGGGTTGCTGGGTGCACAGTGCTCGGGGTGCTGGGTGCTCAGTGCTCGGGGTGCTGGGTGCTCAGCGCTCAGGGTGCTGGATGCTCATTGCTCGGGGTGCTGTGTGCTCAGTGCTCGGTGTGCTTGGTGCTTAGTGCTCGGGGTGGTGGGTGCTCAGTACTCGGGGTGCTCAGTGCTCAGTACTCAGGGTGCTGGGTGCTCAGTACTCAGGGTGCTGGGTGCTCATTACTCGGGGTGCTGGGTCCTCAGTGCTACGGGTGCAGGGTGCTCAGTGCTCGGGGTGCTGGGTGCTCAGTGCTCGGGGCGCTGGGTGCTCAGTGCTCGGGGTGCTCGGTGCTCAGTACTCAGGGTGCTGGGTGCTCAGTGCTCAGGGTGCTCGGTGCTCAGTACTCAGGGTGCTGGGTGCTCAGTGCTCAGTGTGCTCGGTGCTCAGTACGTTGGGTGCTCAGTACTCAGGGTGTTGGGTGCTCAGTGCTCAGGGTGATCGGTGCTCAGTCCTCAGGGTGCTCAGTGCTCAGAGCGCTGGGTGCTCAGTGCTCGGGGTGCTGGGTGCTGAGTGCTCAGGGTGCTGGGTGCTCAGTACTCGGGGTGCTCGGTGCTCAGTACTCAGGCTGCTGGGTGCTCACTACTCAGGGTGCTGGGTGCTCAGTGATCAGGGTGCTCTCTGCTCAGTACTCAGGGTGCTGGGTGCTCAGTGCACAGGGTGCTGGGTGCTCAGTACTCAGGGTGCTGGGTGCTCAGTGCTCAGGGTGATCGGTGCTCAGTCCTCAGGGTGCTCAGTACTCAGGGTGCTGGGTGCTCAGTGCTCAGGTTGCTCAGTACTCAGGGTGCTGAGTACTCAGTACTCAGGGTGCTGTGTGCTCAGTGCTCGGGGTGCTGGGTGCTCAGTACTCAGGGTGCTGGGTGCTCAGTGCTCAGGGTGCTGGGTGCTCAGTACTCAGGGTGCTCGGTGCTCAGTACTCAGGGTGCTCAGTGCTCGGGGAGCTCGGTGCTCAGTACTCAGGGTGCAGGGTGCTCAGTACTCAGTGCTCGGGGTCCTGGGTGCTCAGCGCTCTGGGTGCTTAGTGCACAGTACTCAGGGTGCTGGGTGCTCAGTATTCAGGGTGCTCAGTGCTCGGGGTGATGGGTGCTCATTACTCAGGATGCTGGGTGCTCAGTACTCAGGGTGCTGGGTGCTCATTCTCGTGGTGCTGGGTGCTCAGTGCTCGGGGTGCTGGGTGCTCAGTACTCGTGGTGCTGGGTGCTCAGTGCTCAGCGTGCTGGGTGCTCAGTACTCAGGGTGCTCGTTTCTCAGTACTCAGGGTGCTGGGTGCTCATTCTCGGGGTGCTGGGTGCTCAGTGCTCAGGGTGCTGGGTTCTCAGTGCTCAGGATCCTCGGTGCTCAGTACTCAGGGTGCTCAGTACTCAGCGTGCTTTGTGCTCAGTGCTCAGGGTGCTGGGTGCTCAGTACTCAGGGTGCTGGGTGCTCAGTACTCAGTGTGCTGGGTGCTCAGTACTCAGGGTGCTTGGTGCTCAGTACTCAGGGTGCTGGGTGCTCAGTACTCAGTGTGCTGGGTGCTCAGTACTCAGGGTGCTGGGTGCTCAGTACTCAGGGTGCTGGGTGCTCAGTACTCAGGGTGGTGGGTGCTCAGTGCTCAGGGTGCTGAGTGCTCAGTACTCAGGGTGCTGGGTGCTCAGTGCTCAGGGTGCTGGGTGCTCAGTGCTCAGGGTGCTTGGTGCTCAGTGCTCGGGGTGCTCAGTGCTCAGTACTCAGGGTGCTGGGTCCTCAGTGCTCGGGGTGCTGGGTGCTCAGTGCTCAGGGTGCTGGGTGCTCAGTACTCGGGGTGCTCGGTGCTCAGTACTCAGGGTGCTGGGTGCTCAGTACTCAGGGTGCTGGGTGCTCAGTACTCAGGGTGCTCGGTGCTCAGTACTCAGGGTGCTGGGTGCTCAGTGCTCAGGTGCTGGGTGCTAAGTACTCAGGGTGCTGGGTGCTCAGTACTCAGGGTGCTGGGTGCTCAGTGCTCAGGGTGCTGGGTGCTCAGTACTCAGGGTGCTGGGTGCTCAGCACTCAGGGTGCTCAGTACTCAGGGTGCTGGGTGCTCAGTGCTCGGGGTGCTGGGTGCTCTGTACTCAGGGTGCTCAGTACTCAGGGTGCTGGGTGCTCAGAACTCAGGGTGCTGGGTGCTCAGTACTCAGGGTGCTGGGTGCTCAGTACTCAGGGTGCTGGGTGCTCAGTACCCAGGGTGCTGGGTGCTCAGTGCTCGGGGTGCTGGGTGCTCATTAATCAGGGTACTGGGTGCTCAGTACTCAGGGTGCTCAGTGCTTGGGGTGCTGGGTGCTCAGTACTCAGGGTGCTCAGTGCTTGGGATGCTGGGTGCTCAGTACTCAGGGTGCTGGATGCTCAGTGCTCAGGGTGCTGGGTGCTGAGTACTCAGGGTGCTGGGTGCTCAGTACTCAGTGTGCTGGGTGCTCAGTGCTCGGGATGCTGGGTGCTCAGTGCTCGGGGTGCTGAGTGCTCAGTGCTCGGGGTGCTAGGTGCTCAGTGCTCAGGGTGCTGGGTGCTCAGTGCTCGGGGTGCTGGGTGCTCAGTGCTCGGGGTGCCCGGTGCTCAGTGCTCGGGGTGCTGGGTACTCAGTACTCGGGGTGCTCAGTGCTCAGTACTCAGGGTGCAGGGTGCTCAGTGCTCAGGGTGCTGGGTGCTCAGTGCTCGGGGTGCTGGGTGCTCGGTGCTCAGGTTGCTGGGTGCTCAGTACTCGGGGTGGTGGGTGCTCAGTACTCAGGGTGCTGGGTGCTCATTGCTCGGGGTGCTGGGTGCTCAGTGCTCCGGGTGCTGGGTGCTCAGTGCTCGGGGTGCTGGGTGCTCAGTGCTCAGGGTGCTGGGTGCTCAGTGCTCGCGGTGCTCGGTGCTCAGTGCTCCGGGTGCTGGGTGCTCAGTGCTTGGGGTGCAGGCTGCTCAGTACTCAGGGTGCTGGTTGCTCAGTGCTCAGGGTGCTGGGTGCTGAGTACTCAGGGTGCTGGGTGCTCAGTACTCAGGGTGCTGGGTGCTCAGTGCTCGGGGTGCTGGTTGCTCAGTGCTCGGGTTGCTGGGTGCACAGTGCTCGGGGTGCTGGGTGCTCAGTGCTCGGGGTGCTGGGTGCTCAGCGCTCAGGGTGCTGGATGCTCATTGCTCGGGGTGCTGTGTGCTCAGTGCTCGGTGTGCTTGGTGCTTAGTGCTCGGGGTGGTGGGTGCTCAGTACTCGGGGTGCTCAGTGCTCAGTACTCAGGGTGCTGGGTGCTCAGTACTCAGGGTGCTGGGTGCTCATTACTCGGGGTGCTGGGTCCTCAGTGCTACGGGTGCAGGGTGCTCAGTGCTCGGGGTGCTGGGTACTCAGTGCTCGGGGCGCTGGGTGCTCAGTGCTCGGGGTGCTCGGTGCTCAGTACTCAGGGTGCTGGGTGCTCAGTGCTCAGGGTGCTCGGTGCTCAGTACTCAGGGTGCTGGGTGCTCAGTGCTCAGTGTGCTCGGTGCTCAGTACGTTGGGTGCTCAGTACTCAGGGTGTTGGGTGCTCAGTGCTCAGGGTGATCGGTGCTCAGTCCTCAGGGTGCTCAGTGCTCAGAGCGCTGGGTGCTCAGTGCTCGGGGTGCTGGGTGCTGAGTGCTCAGGGTGCTGGGTGCTCAGTACTCGGGGTGCTCGGTGCTCAGTACTCAGGCTGCTGGGTGCTCACTACTCAGGGTGCTGGGTGCTCAGTGATCAGGGTGCTCTCTGCTCAGTACTCAGGGTGCTGGGTGCTCAGTGCACAGGGTGCTGGGTGCTCAGTACTCAGGGTGCTGGGTGCTCAGTGCTCAGGGTGATCGGTGCTCAGTCCTCAGGGTGCTCAGTACTCAGGGTGCTGGGTGCTCAGTGCTCAGGTTGCTCAGTACTCAGGGTGCTGAGTACTCAGTACTCAGGGTGCTGAGTACTCAGTACTCAGGGTGCTGTGTGCTCAGTGCTCGGGGTGCTGGGTGCTCAGTACTCAGGGTGCTGGGTGCTCAGTGCTCCGGGTGCTGGGTGCTCAGTACTCAGGGTGCTCGGTGCTCAGTACTCAGGGTGCTCAGTGCTCGGGGAGCTCGGTGCTCAGTACTCAGGGTGCAGGGTGCTCAGTACTCAGTGCTCGGGGTCCTGGGTGCTCAGCGCTCTGGGTGCTTAGTGCACAGTACTCAGGGTGCTGGGTGCTCAGTATTCAGGGTGCTCAGTGCTCGGGGTGATGGGTGCTCATTACTCAGGATGCTGGGTGCTCAGTACTCAGGGTGCTGGGTGCTCATTCTCGTGGTGCTGGGTGCTCAGTGCTCGGGGTGCTGGGTGCTCAGTACTCGTGGTGCTGGGTGCTCAGTGCTCAGCGTGCTGGGTGCTCAGTACTCAGGGTGCTCATTTCTCAGTACTCAGGGTGCTGGGTGCTCATTCTCGGGGTGCTGGGTGCTCAGTGCTCAGGGTGCTGGGTTCTCAGTGCTCAGGATCCTCGGTGCTCAGTACTCAGGGTGCTCAGTACTCAGCGTGCTTTGTGCTCAGTGCTCAGGGTGCTGGGTGCTCAGTACTCAGGGTGCTGGGTGCTCAGTACTCAGTGTGCTGGGTGCTCAGTACTCAGGGTGCTTGGTGCTCAGTACTCAGGGTGCTGGGTGCTCAGTACTCAGTGTGCTGGGTGCTCAGTACTCAGGGTGCTGGGTGCTCAGTACTCAGGGTGCTGGGTGCTCAGTACTCAGGGTGGTGGGTGCTCAGTGCTCAGGGTGCTGAGTGCTCAGTACTCAGGGTGCTGGGTGCTCAGTGCTCAGGGTGCTGGGTGCTCAGTGCTCAGGGTGCTTGGTGCTCAGTGCTCGGGGTGCTCAGTGCTCAGTACTCAGGGTGCTGGGTCCTCAGTGCTCGGGGTGCTGGGTGCTCAGTGCTCAGGGTGCTGGGTGCTCAGTACTCGGGGTGCTCGGTGCTCAGTACTCAGGGTGCTGGGTGCTCAGTACTCAGGGTGCTGGGTGCTCAGTACTCAGGGTGCTCGGTGCTCAGTACTCAGGGTGCTGGGTGCTCAGTGCTCAGGTGCTGGGTGCTAAGTACTCAGGGTGCTGGGTGCTCAGTACTCAGGGTGCTGGGTGCTCAGTGCTCAGGGTGCTGGGTGCTCAGTACTCAGGGTGCTGGGTGCTCAGCACTCAGGGTGCTCAGTACTCAGGGTGCTGGGTGCTCAGTGCTCGGGGTGCTGGGTGCTCTGTACTCAGGGTGCTCAGTACTCAGGGTGCTGGGTGCTCAGAACTCAGGGTGCTGGGTGCTCAGTACTCAGGGTGCTGGGTGCTCAGTACTCAGGGTGCTGGGTGCTCAGTACCCAGGGTGCTGGGTGCTCAGTGCTCGGGGTGCTGGGTGCTCATTAATCAGGGTACTGGGTGCTCAGTACTCAGGGTGCTCAGTGCTTGGGGTGCTGGGTGCTCAGTACTCAGGGTGCTCAGTGCTTGGGATGCTGGGTGCTCAGTACTCAGGGTGCTGGATGCTCAGTGCTCAGGGTGCTGGGTGCTGAGTACTCAGGGTGCTGGGTGCTCAGTACTCAGTGTGCTGGGTGCTCAGTGCTCGGGATGCTGGGTGCTCAGTGCTCGGGGTGCTGAGTGCTCAGTGCTCGGGGTGCTAGGTGCTCAGTGCTCAGGGTGCTGGGTGCTCAGTGCTCGGGGTGCTTGGTGCTCAGTGCTCGGGGTGCCCGGTGCTCAGTGCTCGGGGTGCTGGGTACTCAGTACTCGGGGTGCTCAGTGCTCAGTACTCAGGGTGCAGGGTGCTCAGTGCTCAGGGTGCTGGGTGCTCAGTGCTCGGGGTGCTGGGTGCTCGGTGCTCAGGTTGCTGGGTGCTCAGTACTCGGGGTGGTGGGTGCTCAGTACTCAGGGTGCTGGGTGCTCATTGCTCGGGGTGCTGGGTGCTCAGTGCTCCGGGTGCTGGGTGCTCAGTGCTCGGGGTGCTGGGTGCTCAGTGCTCGGGGTGCTGGGTGCTCAGTGCTCGCGGTGCTCGGTGCTCAGTACTCAGGGTTCTGTGTGCTCAGTGCTCAGGGTGCTGGGTGCTCAGTGCTCGGGGTGCTGGGTGCTCAGTGCTCAGGGTGCTGGGTGCTCAGTACTCAGGGTGCTGGGTGCTCAGTACACGGTGTGCTCGGTGCTCAGTACGTTGGGTGCTCAGTACTCAGGGTGCTGGGTGCTCAGTGCTCAGGGTGATCGGTGATCAGTACTCAGCGTGCACAGTAATCAGGGAGCTGGGTGCTCAGTATTCAGGGTGCTCAGTGCTCGGGGTGCTGGGTGCTCAGTACTCAGGGTGCTGGGTGCTCAGTACTCAGGGTGCTGGGTGCTCATTCTCGGGGTGCTGGGTACTCAGTGCTCGGGGTGCTGGGTGCTCAGTGCTCAGGGTCCTCGGTGCTCAGTACTCAGGGTGCTCAGTACTCAGCGTGCTTTGTGCTCAGTGCTCAGGGTGCTGGGTGCTCAGTACTCAGGGTAATGAGTGCTCAGTACTCACGGTGCTGGGTGCTCAGTACTCAGGGTGCTCAGTACTCAGTACTCAGGGTGCTGGGTGCTCAGTGCTTGGGGTGCTGGGTGCTCAGTGCTCAGGGTGCAGTGTGCTCAGTGCTCGGGGTGCTGGTTGCTCAGTACTCGGGGTGCTCAGTGCTCAGTACTCAGGGTGCTGGGTGCTAAGTACTCAGGGTGCTGGGTGCTCCGTGCTCAGGGTGCTGTGTGCTCAGTACTCAGGTTGCTGGGTGCTCAGTACTCAGGGTGCTGGGTGCTCAGTGCTCAGGGTGCTGTGTGCTTAGTGCTCGGGGTGCTCGGTGCTCAGTACTCAGGGTGCTCAGTGCTCAGTACTCAGCGTGCTGGGTGCTCAGTGCTCAGGGTGCTCGGTGCTCAGTACTCAGACTGCTCAGTGCTCAGTACTCAGCGTGCTGGGTGCTCAGTGATCAGGGTGCTGGGTGCTCAGTACTCAGGGTGCTGGGTGCTTAGTACTCAGGGTGCTCGGTCCTCAGTGCTCAGGGTGCTGGGTGCTCAGTACTCAGGGTGCTGGGTGCTCAGTGGTCGGGGTGCTCAGTGCTCAGCACTCAGGGTGCTCGGTGCTCAGTGCTCAGGGTGCTCAGTGCTCAGTACTCAGGGTGCTCAGTGCTCTGGGTGCTGGGTGCTCAGTGCTCAGGGTGCTGGGTGCTCAGTGCTCAGGGTGCTGGGTGCTCAGTACTCAGGGTGCTCAGTGCTCAGGGTGCTGGGTGCTCAGTGCTCGGGGTGCTGGGTACTCAGTGCTCAGTACACAGGGTGCTGAGTACTCAGTGCTCGGGGTGCTGGGTGCTCAGTGCTCAGTACTCAGGGTGCTGGGTGCTCAGTGCTCAGGGTGCTGGGTGCTCAGTACTCAGGGTGCTGGGTGCTCAGTGCTCAGGGTGCTGGGTGCTCAGTACTCAGGGTGCTGGGTCCTCAGTGCTCAGGGTGCTGGGTGCTCAGTGCTCGGGGTGCTCAGTACTCAGGGTGCTGTGTGTTCAGTGCTCAGGGTACTGGGTGCTCAGTACTCAGGGTGCTCGGTGCTTAGTACTCAGGGTGCTGGGTGCTCAGTACTCCGGGTGCTGGGTGCTCAGTGCTCGGGGTGCTCGGTGCTCAGTGCTCAGGGTGCTGGGTGCTCAGTACTCAGGGTGCTCATTGCTCAGGGTGATGGGTGCTCAGTACTCAGGGTGCTGTGTGCTCAGTACTCAGGGTGCTCAGTGCTCAGTACTCAGGGTGCTCAGTGCTCAGTCCTCAGGGTGCTCAGTGCTCAGGGTGCTGGGTGCTCAGTGCTCGGGGTGCTGGGTGCTCAGTGCTCACGGTGCTGTGTGCTCAGTACTCAGGGTGCTCAGTACTCAGGGTGCTGGGTGCTCAGTGCTCAGGGTGCTGGGTGCTCAGTGCTCAGGGTGCTCGGTGCTCAGTACTCAGGCTGCTGGGTGCTCACTACTCAGGGTGCTGGGTGCTCAGTGATCAGGGTGCTCTCTGCTCAGTACTCAGGGTGCTGGGTGCTCAGTGCACAGGGTGCTGGGTGCTCAGTACTCAGGGTGCTGGGTGCTCAGTGCTCAGGGTGATCGGTGCTCAGTCCTCAGGGTGCTCAGTACTCAGGGTGCTGGGTGCTCAGTGCTCAGGTTGCTCAGTACTCAGGGTGCTGAGTACTCAGTACTCAGGGTGCTGAGTACTCAGTACTCAGGGTGCTGTGTGCTCAGTGCTCGGGGTGCTGGGTGCTCAGTACTCAGGGTGCTGGGTGCTCAGTGCTCAGGGTGCTGGGTGCTCAGTACTCAGGGTGCTCGGTGCTCAGTACTCAGGGTGCTCAGTGCTCGGGGAGCTCGGTGCTCAGTACTCAGGGTGCAGGGTGCTCAGTACTCAGTGCTCGGGGTCCTGGGTGCTCAGCGCTCTGGGTGCTTAGTGCACAGTACTCAGGGTGCTGGGTGCTCAGTATTCAGGGTGCTCAGTGCTCGGGGTGATGGGTGCTCATTACTCAGGATGCTGGGTGCTCAGTACTCAGGGTGCTGGGTGCTCATTCTCGTGGTGCTGGGTGCTCAGTGCTCGGGGTGCTGGGTGCTCAGTACTCGTGGTGCTGGGTGCTCAGTGCTCAGCGTGCTGGGTGCTCAGTACTCAGGGTGCTCGTTTCTCAGTACTCAGGGTGCTGGGTGCTCATTCTCGGGGTGCTGGGTGCTCAGTGCTCAGGGTGCTGGGTTCTCAGTGCTCAGGATCCTCGGTGCTCAGTACTCAGGGTGCTCAGTACTCAGCGTGCTTTGTGCTCAGTGCTCAGGGTGCTGGGTGCTCAGTACTCAGGGTGCTGGGTGCTCAGTACTCAGTGTGCTGGGTGCTCAGTACTCAGGGTGCTTGGTGCTCAGTACTCAGGGTGCTGGGTGCTCAGTACTCAGTGTGCTGGGTGCTCAGTACTCAGGGTGCTGGGTGCTCAGTACTCAGGGTGCTGGGTGCTCAGTACTCAGGGTGGTGGGTGCTCAGTGCTCAGGGTGCTGAGTGCTCAGTACTCAGGGTGCTGGGTGCTCAGTGCTCAGGGTGCTGGGTGCTCAGTGCTCAGGGTGCTTGGTGCTCAGTGCTCGGGGTGCTCAGTGCTCAGTACTCAGGGTGCTGGGTCCTCAGTGCTCGGGGTGCTGGGTGCTCAGTGCTCAGGGTGCTGGGTGCTCAGTACTCGGGGTGCTCGGTGCTCAGTACTCAGGGTGCTGGGTGCTCAGTACTCAGGGTGCTGGGTGCTCAGTACTCAGGGTGCTCGGTGCTCAGTACTCAGGGTGCTGGGTGCTCAGTGCTCAGGTGCTGGGTGCTAAGTACTCAGGGTGCTGGGTGCTCAGTACTCAGGGTGCTGGGTGCTCAGTGCTCAGGGTGCTGGGTGCTCAGTACTCAGGGTGCTGGGTGCTCAGCACTCAGGGTGCTCAGTACTCAGGGTGCTGGGTGCTCAGTGCTCGGGGTGCTGGGTGCTCTGTACTCAGGGTGCTCAGTACTCAGGGTGCTGGGTGCTCAGAACTCAGGGTGCTGGGTGCTCAGTACTCAGGGTGCTGGGTGCTCAGTACCCAGGGTGCTGGGTGCTCAGTGCTCGGGGTGCTGGGTGCTCATTAATCAGGGTACTGGGTGCTCAGTACTCAGGGTGCTCAGTGCTTGGGGTGCTGGGTGCTCAGTACTCAGGGTGCTCAGTGCTTGGGATGCTGGGTGCTCAGTACTCAGGGTGCTGGATGCTCAGTGCTCAGGGTGCTGGGTGCTGAGTACTCAGGGTGCTGGGTGCTCAGTACTCAGTGTGCTGGGTGCTCAGTGCTCGGGATGCTGGGTGCTCAGTGCTCGGGGTGCTGAGTGCTCAGTGCTCGGGGTGCTAGGTGCTCAGTGCTCAGGGTGCTGGGTGCTCAGTGCTCGGGGTGCTGGGTGCTCAGTGCTCGGGGTGCCCGGTGCTCAGTGCTCGGGGTGCTGGGTACTCAGTACTCGGGGTGCTCAGTGCTCAGTACTCAGGGTGCAGGGTGCTCAGTGCTCAGGGTGCTGGGTGCTCAGTGCTCGGGGTGCTGGGTGCTCGGTGCTCAGGTTGCTGGGTGCTCAGTACTCGGGGTGGTGGGTGCTCAGTACTCAGGGTGCTGGGTGCTCATTGCTCGGGGTGCTGGGTGCTCAGTGCTCCGGGTGCTGGGTGCTCAGTGCTCGGGGTGCTGGGTGCTCAGTGCTCAGGGTGCTGGGTGCTCAGTGCTCGCGGTGCTCGGTGCTCAGTACTCAGGGTTCTGTGTGCTCAGTGCTCAGGGTGCTGGGTGCTCAGTGCTCGGGGTGCTGGGTGCTCAGTGCTCAGGGTGCTGGGTGCTCAGTACTCAGGGTGCTGGGTGCTCAGTACACGGTGTGCTCGGTGCTCAGTACGTTGGGTGCTCAGTACTCAGGGTGCTGGGTGCTCAGTGCTCAGGGTGATCGGTGATCAGTACTCAGCGTGCACAGTAATGAGGGAGCTGGGTGCTCAGTATTCAGGGTGCTCAGTGCTCGGGGTGCTGGGTGCTCAGTACTCAGGGTGCTGGGTGCTCAGTACTCAGGGTGCTGGGTGCTCATTCTCGGGGTGCTGGGTACTCAGTGCTCGGGGTGCTGGGTGCTCAGTGCTCAGGGTCCTCGGTGCTCAGTACTCAGGGTGCTCAGTACTCAGCGTGCTTTGTGCTCAGTGCTCAGGGTGCTGGGTGCTCAGTACTCAGGGTAATGAGTGCTCAGTACTCACGGTGCTGGGTGCTCAGTACTCAGGGTGCTCAGTACTCAGTACTCAGGGTGCTGGGTGCTCAGTGCTTGGGGTGCTGGGTGCTCAGTGCTCAGGGTGCAGTGTGCTCAGTGCTCGGGGTGCTGGTTGCTCAGTACTCGGGGTGCTCAGTGCTCAGTACTCAGGGTGCTGGGTGCTAAGTACTCAGGGTGCTGGGTGCTCCGTGCTCAGGGTGCTGTGTGCTCAGTACTCAGGTTGCTGGGTGCTCAGTACTCAGGGTGCTGGGTGCTCAGTGCTCAGGGTGCTGTGTGCTTAGTGCTCGGGGTGCTCGGTGCTCAGTACTCAGGGTGCTCAGTGCTCAGTACTCAGCGTGCTGGGTGCTCAGTGCTCAGGGTGCTCGGTGCTCAGTACTCAGACTGCTCAGTGCTCAGTACTCAGCGTGCTGGGTGCTCAGTGATCAGGGTGCTGGGTGCTCAGTACTCAGGGTGCTGGGTGCTTAGTACTCAGGGTGCTCGGTCCTCAGTGCTCAGGGTGCTGGGTGCTCAGTACTCAGGGTGCTGGGTGCTCAGTGGTCGGGGTGCTCAGTGCTCAGCACTCAGGGTGCTCGGTGCTCAGTGCTCAGGGTGCTCAGTGCTCAGTACTCAGGGTGCTCAGTGCTCTGGGTGCTGGGTGCTCAGTGCTCAGGGTGCTGGGTGCTCAGTGCTCAGGGTGCTGGGTGCTCAGTACTCAGGGTGCTCAGTGCTCAGGGTGCTGGGTGCTCAGTGCTCGGGGTGCTGGGTACTCAGTGCTCAGTACACAGGGTGCTGAGTACTCAGTGCTCGGGGTGCTGGGTGCTCAGTGCTCAGTACTCAGGGTGCTGGGTGCTCAGTGCTCAGGGTGCTGGGTGCTCAGTACTCAGGGTGCTGGGTGCTCAGTGCTCAGGGTGCTGGGTGCTCAGTACTCAGGGTGCTGGGTCCTCAGTGCTCAGGGTGCTGGGTGCTCAGTGCTCGGGGTGCTCAGTACTCAGGGTGCTGTGTGTTCAGTGCTCAGGGTACTGGGTGCTCAGTACTCAGGGTGCTCGGTGCTTAGTACTCAGGGTGCTGGGTGCTCAGTACTCCGGGTGCTGGGTGCTCAGTGCTCGGGGTGCTCGGTGCTCAGTGCTCAGGGTGCTGGGTGCTCAGTACTCAGGGTGCTCATTGCTCAGGGTGATGGGTGCTCAGTACTCAGGGTGCTGGGTGCTCAGTACTCAGGGTGCTCAGTGCTCAGTACTCAGGGTGCTCAGTGCTCAGTCCTCAGGGTGCTCAGTGCTCAGGGTGCTGGGTGCTCAGTGCTCGGGGTGCTGGGTGCTCAGTGCTCACGGTGCTGTGTGCTCAGTACTCAGGGTGCTCAGTACTCAGGGTGCTGGGTGCTCAGTGCTCAGGGTGCTGGGTGCTCAGTGCTCAGGGTGCTCGGTGCTCAGTGCTCAGGTTGCTGGGTGCTCAATACTCAGGGTGCTGGGTGCTCAGTACTCAGGGTGCTCAGTGCTCAGTACTCAGGGTGCTCAGTGCTCAGGGTGCTGGGTGCTCAGTGCTCAGGGTGCTCGGTGCTCAGTGCTCAGGGTGCTGGGTGCTCAGTACTCAGGATGCTGGGTGCTCAGTGCTCGGGGTGCTGGGGGCTCAGTAATCAGGGTGCTGGGTGCTCAGTGCTCAGGGTGCTGGGTGCTCAGTGCTCAGGGTGCTCGGTTCTTAGTACTCATGGTGCTCGGTGCTCGGGGTGCTGGGTGCTCAGTGCTCGGTGTGCTGGGTGCTCAGTGCTCGGGGTGCTGGGTGCTGAGTGCTCGGTGTGCTGGGTGCTCAGTGCTCGGGGTGCTGGGTGCTCAGTGCTCGGGGTGCTGGGTGCTCAGTACTCAGGGTGCTCGGTGCTCAGTACTCAGGGTGCTGGGTGCTCAGTGCTCAGGGTGCTGGGTGCTCACTACTCAGGGTGCTGGGTGCTCGGTGCTCAGTACACTGGGTGCTCAGTACTCAGGGTGCTGGGTGCTCAGTACTCAGGGTGCTCGGTGCTTGGGGTGCTGGGTGCTCAGTTCTCAGGGTGCTCAGTGCTTGGGGTGCAGGGTGCTCAGTACTCAGGGTGCTGGTTGCTCAGTGCTCAGGGGGCTGGGTGCTGAGTACTCAGGGTGCTGGGTGCTCAGTACTCAGGGTGCTGGGTGCTCAGTGCTCGGGGTGCTGGGTGCTCAGTGCTCGGGTTGCTGGGTGCTCAGTGCTCGGGGTGCTGGGTGCTCAGTGCTCGGGGTGCTGGGTGCTCAGTGCTCAGGGTGCTGGGTGCTCAGTGCTCGGGGTGCTGGGTGCTCAGTGCTCGGTGTGCTCGGTGCTCAGTGCTCGGGGTGGTGGGTGCTCAGTACTCGGGGTGCTCAGTGCTCAGTACTCAGGGTGCTGGGTGCTCAGTACTCAGGGTGCTGGGTGCTCATTGCTCGGGGTGCTGGGTCCTCAGTGCTACGGGTGCTGGGTGCTCAGTGCTCGGGGCGCTGGGTGCTCAGTGCTCGGGGTGCTCGGTGCTCAGTACTCAGGGTGCTGGGTGCTCAGTGCTCAGGGTGCTCGGTGCTCAGTACTCAGGGTGCTGGGTGCTCAGTGCTCAGTGTGCTCGGTGCTCAGTACGTTGGGTGCTCAGTACTCAGGGTGTTGTGTGCTCAGTGCTCAGGGTGATCGGTGCTCAGTACACAGGGTGCTCAGTACTCAGGGTGCTGGGTGCTCAGGGCTCGGGGTGCTGGGAGCTCAGTACTCAGGGTGCTGGGTGCTCAGTGCTTGGGGTGCTGGGTGCTGAGTGCTCAGGGTGCTGGGTGCTCAGTACTCGGGGTGCTCGGTGCTCAGTACTCAGGGTGCTGGGTGCTCAGTACTCAGGGTGCTGGGTGCTCAGTGATCAGGGTGCTCTCTGCTCAGTACTCAGGGTGCTGGGTGCTCAGTGCTCAGGGTGCTGGGTGCTCAGTATTCAGGGTGCTGGGTGCTCAGTGCTCAGGGTGATCGGTGCTCAGTCCTCAGGGTGCTCAGTACTCAGGGTGCTGGGTGCTCAGTGCTCAGGTTGCTCAGTACTCAGGGTGCTGGGTACTCAGTACTCAGGGTGCTGTGTGCTCAGTGCTCGGGGTGCTGGGTGCTCAGTACTCAGGGTGCTGGGTGCTCAGTGCTCAGGGTGCTGGGTGCTCAGTACTCAGGGTGCTGGGTGCTCAGTACTCAGGGTGCTCAGTGCTCGGGGAGCTCGGTGCTCAGTACTCAGGGTGCTGGGTGCTCAGTACTCAGTGCTCGGGGTCCTGGGTGCTCAGCGCTCTGGGTGCTTAGTGCACAGTACTCAGGGTGCTACTTGCTCAGTATTCAGGGTGCTCAGTGCTCTGTATGCTGGGTGCTCATTACTCAGGGTGCTGGGTGCTCAGTACTCAGGGTGCTGGGTGCTCATTCTCGTGGTGCTGGGTGCTCATTCTCATGGTGCTGGGTGCTCAGTGCTCGGGGTGCTGGGTGCTCAGTACTCGGGGTGCTGGGTGTTCAGTGCTCAGCGTGCTGGGTGCTCAGTACTCAGGGTGCTCGGTTCTCAGTACTCAGGGTGCTGGGTGCTCATTCTCGGGGTGCTGGGTGCTCAGTGCTCAGGGTGCTGGGTTCTCAGTGCTCAGGGTTCTCGGTGCTCAGTACTCAGGGTGCTCAGTACTCAGCGTGCTTTGTGCTCAGTGCTCAGGGTGCTGGGTGCTCAGTACTCAGGGTGCTGGGTGCTCAGTACTCACGGTGCTGGGTGCTCAGTACTCGGGGTGCTGGGTGCTCATTACTCAGGGTGCTGGGTGCTCAGTGCTCAGGGTGCTCGCTGCTCAGTACTCTTTTAGCTGGGTGCTCAGTACTCAGGGTGCTGGGTGCTCAGTGCTCGGGGTGCTCGGTGTACAGTGCTCAGGATGCTCGGTGCTCAGTACTTTTGCTGCTGGGTGCTCAGTACTCAGGGTGCTGGGTGCTCAGTGCTCGGGGTGCTCGGTGCTCAGTACTCAGGGTGCTGGGTGCTCAGTGCTCAGGATGCTGGGTGCTCAGTACTCAGGGTGCTCAGTACTCAGTACTCAGGGTGCTGGGTGCTCAGTGCTTGGGGTGCTGGTTGCTCAGTGCTCAGGGTGCTGGGTGCTCAGTGCTCGGGGTGCTGGGTGCTCAGTACTCGGAGTGCTCGGTGCTCAGTACTCAGTGTGCTGGGTGCTCAGTGCTCAGGGTGCTGGGTGCTCAGTACTCAGTTTGCACAGTACTCAGGGTGCTGGGTGCTCAGTGCTCGGGATGCTGGGTGCTCAGTACTCAGGGTGCTCAGTACTCAGGATGCTGTGTGCTCAGTACTCAGGGTGCTGGGTACTCAGTGCTCAGTACACAGGATGCTGAGTGCTCAGTGCTCGGGGTGTTGGGAGCTCAGTGCTCAGTACTCAGGGTGCTGGGTGCTCAGTGCGCAGGGTGCTGGGTGCTCAGTACTCAGGGTGCTGGGTGCTCAGTGCTCAGTGTGCTGGGTGCTCAGTACTCAGGGTGCTGGGTCCTCAGTGCTCAGGGTGCTGGGTGCTCAGTGCTCGGGGTGCTCAGTACTCAGGGTGCTGTGTGTTCAGTGCTCAGGGTACTGGGTGCTCAGTACTCAGGGTGCTCGGTGCTTAGTACTCAGGGTGCTGGGTGCTCAGTACTCAGGGTGCTCATTGCTCAGGGTGCTGGGTTCTCAGTACTCAGGGTGGTGGGTGCTCAGTACTCAGGGTGCTCAGTGCTCAGTACTCAGGGTGCTCAGTGCTCAGGGTGCTGGGTGCTCAGTGCTCGGGGTGCTGGGTGCTCAGTGCTCACGGTGCTCTGTGCTCAGTACTCAGGGTGCTCAGTACTCAGGGTGCTGGGTGCTCAGTGCTCAGGGTGCTGGCTGCTCAGTTCTCAGGGTGCTGTGTGCTCAGTGCTCAGGGTGCTCGGTGCTCAGTGCTCAGGTTGCTGGGTGCTCAATACTCAGGGTGCTGGGTGCTCAGTACTCAGGGTGCTCAGTGCTCAGTACTCAGGGTGCTCAGTGCTCAGGGTGCTGGGTGCTCAGTGCTCGGGGTGCTGGGTACTCAGTCCTCAGGGTGCTGTGTGCTCAGTGCTCAGGGTGCTCGGTGCTCAGTGCTCAGGGTGCTGGGTGCTCAGTACTCAGGGTGCTGGGTGCTCAGTGCACGGGGTGCTAGGGGCTCAGTACTCAGGGTGCTGGGTGCTCAGTGCTCAGGGTGCTGGGTGCTCAGTGCTCAGGGTGCTCGGTTCTTAGTACTCATGGTGCTCGGTGCTCGGGGTGCTGGGTGCTCAGTGCTCGGTGTGCTGGGTGCTCAGTGCACGGGGTGCTGGGTGCTGAGTGCTCGGTGTGCTGGGTGCTCAGTGCTCGGGGTGCTGGGTGCTCAGTGCTCGGGGTGCTGGGTGCTCAGTACTCAGGGTGCTCGGTGCTCAGTACTCAGGGTGCTGGGTGCTCAGTGCTCAGGGTGCTGGGTGCTCAGTACTCAGGGTGCTGGGTGCTCGGTGCTCAGTACACTGGGTGCTTAGTACTCAGGGTGCTGGGTGCTCAGTACTCAGGGTGCTCGGTGCTTGGGGTGCTGGGTGCTCAGTTCTCAGGGTGCTCAGTGCTTGGGGTGCAGGGTGCTCAGTACTCAGGGTGCTGGTTGCTCAGTTCTCAGGGTGCTGGGTGCTGAGTACTCAGGGTGCTGGGTGCTCAGTACTCAGGGTGCTGGGTGCTCAGTGCTCGGTGTGCTGGGTGCTCAGTGCTCGGGTTGCTGGGTGCTCAGTGCTCGGGTTGCTGGGTGCTCAGTGCTCGGGGTGCTGGGTGCTCAGTGCTCAGGGTGCTGGGTGCTCAGTGCTCGGGGTGCTCAGTGCTCAGTACTCAGGGTGCTGGGTGCTCAGTACTCAGGGTGCTGGGTGCTCATTGCTCGGGGTGCTGGGTCCTCAGTGTTACGGGTGCTGGGTGCTCAGTGCTCGGGGTGCTGGGCGCTCAGTGCTCGGGGCCCTGGGTGCTCAGTGCTCGGGGTGCTCGGTGCTCAGTACTCAGGGTTATGGGTGCTCAGTGCTCAGGGTGCTCGGTGCTCAGTACTCAGGGTGCTGGGTGCTCAGTGCTCAGTGTGCTCGGTGCTCAGTACGTTGCGTGCTCAGTAATCAGGGTGTTGGGTGCTCAGTGCTCAGGGTGATCGGTGCTCAGTACTCAGGGTGCTCAGTACTCAGGGTGCTGGGTGCTCAGGGCTCGGGGTGCTGGGAGCTCAGTACTCAGGGTGCTGGGTGCTCAGTGCTCGGGGTGCTGGGTGCTGAGTGCTCAGGGTGCTGGGTGCTCAGTACTCGGGGTGCTCGGTGCTCAGTACTCAGGGTGCTGGGTGCTCAGTACTCAGGGTGCTGGGTGCTCAGTGATCAGGGTGCTCTCTGCTCAGTACTCAGCGTGCTGGGTGCTCAGTGCTCAGGATGCTGGGTGCTCAGTACTCAGGGTGCTGGGTGCTCAGTGCTCAGGGTGATTGGTGCTCAGTCCTCAGGGTGCTCAGTACTCAGGGTGCTGGGTGCTCAGTGCTCAGGTTGCTCAGTACTCAGGGTGCTGGGTACTCAGTACTCAGGGTGCTGTGTGCTCAGTGCTCGGGGTGCTGGGTGCTCAGTACTCAGGGTGCTGGGTGCTCAGTGCTCGGGGTGCTGGGTGCTCAGTACTCAGGGTGCTGGGTGCTCAGTGCTCAGGGTGCTGGGTGCTCAGTGCTCAGGTTGCTTAGTACTCAGGGTGCTGGGTACTCAGTACTCAGGGTGCTGGGTGCTCAGTGGTCGGGGTCCTCAGTGCTCAGCACTCAGGGTGCTCGGTGCTCAGTGCTCAGGGTGCTCAGTGCTCAGTACTCAGGGTGCTCAGTGCTCTGGGTGCTGGGTGCTCAGTGCTCAGGGAGCTGGGTGCTCAGTGCTCAGGGTGCTGGGTGCTCAGTACTCAGGGTGCTCAGTGCTCAGGGTGCTGGGTGCTCAGTGCTCAGTACACAGGGTGCTGAGTGCTCAGTGCTCGGGGTGCTGGGTGCTCAGTGCTCAGTACTCAGGGTGCTGGGTGCTCAGTGCTCAGGGTGCTGGGTGCTCAGTACTCAGGGTGCTGGGTGCTCAGTGCTCAGGGTGCTGGGTGCTCAGTACTCAGGGTGCTGGGTCCTCAGTGCTCAGGGTGCTGGGTGCTCAGTGCTCGGGGTGCTCAGTACTCAGGGTGCTGTGTGTTCAGTGCTCAGGGTACTGGGTGCTCAGTACTCAGGGTGCTCGGTGCTTAGTACTCAGGGTGCTGGGTGCTCAGTACTCCGGGTGCTGGGTGCTCAGTGCTCAGGGTGCTCGGTGCTCAGTGCTCAGGGTGCTGGGTGCTCAGTACTCAGGGTGCTCATTGCTCAGGGTGATGGGTGCTCAGTACTCAGGGTGCTGGGTGCTCAGTACTCAGGGTGCTCAGTGCTCAGTACTCAGGGTGCTCAGTGCTCAGTCCTCAGGGTGCTCAGTGCTCAGGGTGCTGGGTGCTCAGTGCTCGGGGTGCTGGGTGCTCAGTGCTCACGGTGCTGTGTGCTCAGTACTCAGGGTGCTCAGTACTCAGGGTGCTGGGTGCTCAGTGCTCAGGGTGCTGGGTGCTCAGTGCTCAGGGTGCTCGGTGCTCAGTGCTCATGTTGCTGGGTGCTCAATACTCAGGATGCTGGGTGCTCAGTGCTCAGGATCCTCGGTGCTCAGTACTCAGGGTGCTCAGTACTCAGCGTGCTTTGTGCTCAGTGCTCAGGGTGCTGGGTGCTCAGTACTCAGGGTGCTGGGTGCTCAGTACTCAGTGTGCTGGGTGCTCAGTACTCAGGGTGCTTGGTGCTCAGTACTCAGGGTGCTGGGTGCTCAGTACTCAGTGTGCTGGGTGCTCAGTACTCAGGGTGCTGGGTGCTCAGTACTCAGGGTGCTGGGTGCTCAGTACTCAGGGTGGTGGGTGCTCAGTGCTCAGGGTGCTGAGTGCTCAGTACTCAGGGTGCTGGGTGCTCAGTGCTCAGGGTGCTGGGTGCTCAGTGCTCAGGGTGCTTGGTGCTCAGTGCTCGGGGTGCTCAGTGCTCAGTACTCAGGGTGCTGGGTCCTCAGTGCTCGGGGTGCTGGGTGCTCAGTGCTCAGGGTGCTGGGTGCTCAGTACTCGGGGTGCTCGGTGCTCAGTACTCAGGGTGCTGGGTGCTCAGTACTCAGGGTGCTGGGTGCTCAGTACTCAGGGTGCTCGGTGCTCAGTACTCAGGGTGCTGGGTGCTCAGTGCTCAGGTGCTGGGTGCTAAGTACTCAGGGTGCTGGGTGCTCAGTACTCAGGGTGCTGGGTGCTCAGTGCTCAGGGTGCTGGGTGCTCAGTACTCAGGGTGCTGGGTGCTCAGCACTCAGGGTGCTCAGTACTCAGGGTGCTGGGTGCTCAGTGCTCGGGGTGCTGGGTGCTCTGTACTCAGGGTGCTCAGTACTCAGGGTGCTGGGTGCTCAGAACTCAGGGTGCTGGGTGCTCAGTACTCAGGGTGCTGGGTGCTCAGTACTCAGGGTGCTGGGTGCTCAGTACCCAGGGTGCTGGGTGCTCAGTGCTCGGGGTGCTGGGTGCTCATTAATCAGGGTACTGGGTGCTCAGTACTCAGGGTGCTCAGTGCTTGGGGTGCTGGGTGCTCAGTACTCAGGGTGCTCAGTGCTTGGGATGCTGGGTGCTCAGTACTCAGGGTGCTGGATGCTCAGTGCTCAGGGTGCTGGGTGCTGAGTACTCAGGGTGCTGGGTGCTCAGTACTCAGTGTGCTGGGTGCTCAGTGCTCGGGATGCTGGGTGCTCAGTGCTCGGGGTGCTGAGTGCTCAGTGCTCGGGGTGCTAGGTGCTCAGTGCTCAGGGTGCTGGGTGCTCAGTGCTCGGGGTGCTGGGTGCTCAGTGCTCGGGGTGCCCGGTGCTCAGTGCTCGGGGTGCTGGGTACTCAGTACTCGGGGTGCTCAGTGCTCAGTACTCAGGGTGCAGGGTGCTCAGTGCTCAGGGTGCTGGGTGCTCAGTGCTCGGGGTGCTGGGTGCTCGGTGCTCAGGTTGCTGGGTGCTCAGTACTCGGGGTGGTGGGTGCTCAGTACTCAGGGTGCTGGGTGCTCATTGCTCGGGGTGCTGGGTGCTCAGTGCTCCGGGTGCTGGGTGCTCAGTGCTCGGGGTGCTGGGTGCTCAGTGCTCAGGGTGCTGGGTGCTCAGTGCTCGCGGTGCTCGGTGCTCAGTGCTCCGGGTGCTGGGTGCTCAGTGCTTGGGGTGCAGGCTGCTCAGTACTCAGGGTGCTGGTTGCTCAGTGCTCAGGGTGCTGGGTGCTGAGTACTCAGGGTGCTGGGTGCTCAGTACTCAGGGTGCTGGGTGCTCAGTGCTCGGGGTGCTGGTTGCTCAGTGCTCGGGTTGCTGGGTGCACAGTGCTCGGGGTGCTGGGTGCTCAGTGCTCGGGGTGCTGGGTGCTCAGCGCTCAGGGTGCTGGATGCTCATTGCTCGGGGTGCTGTGTGCTCAGTGCTCGGTGTGCTTGGTGCTTAGTGCTCGGGGTGGTGGGTGCTCAGTACTCGGGGTGCTCAGTGCTCAGTACTCAGGGTGCTGGGTGCTCAGTACTCAGGGTGCTGGGTGCTCATTACTCGGGGTGCTGGGTCCTCAGTGCTACGGGTGCAGGGTGCTCAGTGCTCGGGGTGCTGGGTGCTCAGTGCTCGGGGCGCTGGGTGCTCAGTGCTCGGGGTGCTCGGTGCTCAGTACTCAGGGTGCTGGGTGCTCAGTGCTCAGGGTGCTCGGTGCTCAGTACTCAGGGTGCTGGGTGCTCAGTGCTCAGTGTGCTCGGTGCTCAGTACGTTGGGTGCTCAGTACTCAGGGTGTTGGGTGCTCAGTGCTCAGGGTGATCGGTGCTCAGTCCTCAGGGTGCTCAGTGCTCAGAGCGCTGGGTGCTCAGTGCTCGGGGTGCTGGGTGCTGAGTGCTCAGGGTGCTGGGTGCTCAGTACTCGGGGTGCTCGGTGCTCAGTACTCAGGCTGCTGGGTGCTCACTACTCAGGGTGCTGGGTGCTCAGTGATCAGGGTGCTCTCTGCTCAGTACTCAGGGTGCTGGGTGCTCAGTGCACAGGGTGCTGGGTGCTCAGTACTCAGGGTGCTGGGTGCTCAGTGCTCAGGGTGATCGGTGCTCAGTCCTCAGGGTGCTCAGTACTCAGGGTGCTGGGTGCTCAGTGCTCAGGTTGCTCAGTACTCAGGGTGCTGAGTACTCAGTACTCAGGGTGCTGAGTACTCAGTACTCAGGGTGCTGTGTGCTCAGTGCTCGGGGTGCTGGGTGCTCAGTACTCAGGGTGCTGGGTGCTCAGTGCTCAGGGTGCTGGGTGCTCAGTACTCAGGGTGCTCGGTGCTCAGTACTCAGGGTGCTCAGTGCTCGGGGAGCTCGGTGCTCAGTACTCAGGGTGCAGGGTGCTCAGTACTCAGTGCTCGGGGTCCTGGGTGCTCAGCGCTCTGGGTGCTTAGTGCACAGTACTCAGGGTGCTGGGTGCTCAGTATTCAGGGTGCTCAGTGCTCGGGGTGATGGGTGCTCATTACTCAGGATGCTGGGTGCTCAGTACTCAGGGTGCTGGGTGCTCATTCTCGTGGTGCTGGGTGCTCAGTGCTCGGGGTGCTGGGTGCTCAGTACTCGTGGTGCTGGGTGCTCAGTGCTCAGCGTGCTGGGTGCTCAGTACTCAGGGTGCTCATTTCTCAGTACTCAGGGTGCTGGGTGCTCATTCTCGGGGTGCTGGGTGCTCAGTGCTCAGGGTGCTGGGTTCTCAGTGCTCAGGATCCTCGGTGCTCAGTACTCAGGGTGCTCAGTACTCAGCGTGCTTTGTGCTCAGTGCTCAGGGTGCTGGGTGCTCAGTACTCAGGGTGCTGGGTGCTCAGTACTCAGTGTGCTGGGTGCTCAGTACTCAGGGTGCTTGGTGCTCAGTACTCAGGGTGCTGGGTGCTCAGTACTCAGTGTGCTGGGTGCTCAGTACTCAGGGTGCTGGGTGCTCAGTACTCAGGGTGCTGGGTGCTCAGTACTCAGGGTGGTGGGTGCTCAGTGCTCAGGGTGCTGAGTGCTCAGTACTCAGGGTGCTGGGTGCTCAGTGCTCAGGGTGCTGGGTGCTCAGTGCTCAGGGTGCTTGGTGCTCAGTGCTCGGGGTGCTCAGTGCTCAGTACTCAGGGTGCTGGGTCCTCAGTGCTCGGGGTGCTGGGTGCTCAGTGCTCAGGGTGCTGGGTGCTCAGTACTCGGGGTGCTCGGTGCTCAGTACTCAGGGTGCTGGGTGCTCAGTACTCAGGGTGCTGGGTGCTCAGTACTCAGGGTGCTCGGTGCTCAGTACTCAGGGTGCTGGGTGCTCAGTGCTCAGGTGCTGGGTGCTAAGTACTCAGGGTGCTGGGTGCTCAGTACTCAGGGTGCTGGGTGCTCAGTGCTCAGGGTGCTGGGTGCTCAGTACTCAGGGTGCTGGGTGCTCAGCACTCAGGGTGCTCAGTACTCAGGGTGCTGGGTGCTCAGTGCTCGGGGTGCTGGGTGCTCTGTACTCAGGGTGCTCAGTACTCAGGGTGCTGGGTGCTCAGAACTCAGGGTGCTGGGTGCTCAGTACTCAGGGTGCTGGGTGCTCAGTACTCAGGGTGCTGGGTGCTCAGTACCCAGGGTGCTGGGTGCTCAGTGCTCGGGGTGCTGGGTGCTCGTTAATCAGGGTACTGGGTGCTCAGTACTCAGGGTGCTCAGTGCTTGGGGTGCTGGGTGCTCAGTACTCAGGGTGCTCAGTGCTTGGGATGCTGGGTGCTCAGTACTCAGGGTGCTGGATGCTCAGTGCTCAGGGTGCTGGGTGCTGAGTACTCAGGGTGCTGGGTGCTCAGTACTCAGTGTGCTGGGTGCTCAGTGCTCGGGATGCTGGGTGCTCAGTGCTCGGGGTGCTGAGTGCTCAGTGCTCGGGGTGCTAGGTGCTCAGTGCTCAGGGTGCTGGGTGCTCAGTGCTCGGGGTGCTGGGTGCTCAGTGCTCGGGGTGCCCGGTGCTCAGTGCTCGGGGTGCTGGGTACTCAGTACTCGGGGTGCTCAGTGCTCAGTACTCAGGGTGCAGGGTGCTCAGTGCTCAGGGTGCTGGGTGCTCAGTGCTCGGGGTGCTGGGTGCTCGGTGCTCAGGTTGCTGGGTGCTCAGTACTCGGGGTGGTGGGTGCTCAGTACTCAGGGTGCTGGGTGCTCATTGCTCGGGGTGCTGGGTGCTCAGTGCTCCGGGTGCTGGGTGCTCAGTGCTCGGGGTGCTGGGTGCTCAGTGCTCAGGGTGCTGGGTGCTCAGTGCTCGCGGTGCTCGGTGCTCAGTACTCAGGGTTCTGTGTGCTCAGTGCTCAGGGTGCTGGGTGCTCAGTGCTCGGGGTGCTGGGTGCTCAGTGCTCAGGGTGCTGGGTGCTCAGTACTCAGGGTGCTGGGTGCTCAGTACACGGTGTGCTCGGTGCTCAGTACGTTGGGTGCTCAGTACTCAGGGTGCTGGGTGCTCAGTGCTCAGGGTGATCGGTGATCAGTACTCAGCGTGCACAGTAATCAGGGAGCTGGGTGCTCAGTATTCAGGGTGCTCAGTGCTCGGGGTGCTGGGTGCTCAGTACTCAGGGTGCTGGGTGCTCAGTACTCAGGGTGCTGGGTGCTCATTCTCGGGGTGCTGGGTACTCAGTGCTCGGGGTGCTGGGTGCTCAGTGCTCAGGGTCCTCGGTGCTCAGTACTCAGGGTGCTCAGTACTCAGCGTGCTTTGTGCTCAGTGCTCAGGGTGCTGGGTGCTCAGTACTCAGGGTAATGAGTGCTCAGTACTCACGGTGCTGGGTGCTCAGTACTCAGGGTGCTCAGTACTCAGTACTCAGGGTGCTGGGTGCTCAGTGCTTGGGGTGCTGGGTGCTCAGTGCTCAGGGTGCAGTGTGCTCAGTGCTCGGGGTGCTGGTTGCTCAGTACTCGGGGTGCTCAGTGCTCAGTACTCAGGGTGCTGGGTGCTAAGTACTCAGGGTGCTGGGTGCTCCGTGCTCAGGGTGCTGTGTGCTCAGTACTCAGGTTGCTGGGTGCTCAGTACTCAGGGTGCTGGGTGCTCAGTGCTCAGGGTGCTGTGTGCTTAGTGCTCGGGGTGCTCGGTGCTCAGTACTCAGGGTGCTCAGTGCTCAGTACTCAGCGTGCTGGGTGCTCAGTGCTCAGGGTGCTCGGTGCTCAGTACTCAGACTGCTCAGTGCTCAGTACTCAGCGTGCTGGGTGCTCAGTGATCAGGGTGCTGGGTGCTCAGTACTCAGGGTGCTGGGTGCTTAGTACTCAGGGTGCTCGGTCCTCAGTGCTCAGGGTGCTGGGTGCTCAGTACTCAGGGTGCTGGGTGCTCAGTGGTCGGGGTGCTCAGTGCTCAGCACTCAGGGTGCTCGGTGCTCAGTGCTCAGGGTGCTCAGTGCTCAGTACTCAGGGTGCTCAGTGCTCTGGGTGCTGGGTGCTCAGTGCTCAGGGTGCTGGGTGCTCAGTGCTCAGGGTGCTGGGTGCTCAGTACTCAGGGTGCTCAGTGCTCAGGGTGCTGGGTGCTCAGTGCTCGGGGTGCTGGGTACTCAGTGCTCAGTACACAGGGTGCTGAGTACTCAGTGCTCGGGGTGCTGGGTGCTCAGTGCTCAGTACTCAGGGTGCTGGGTGCTCAGTGCTCAGGGTGCTGGGTGCTCAGTACTCAGGGTGCTGGGTGCTCAGTGCTCAGGGTGCTGGGTGCTCAGTACTCAGGGTGCTGGGTCCTCAGTGCTCAGGGTGCTGGGTGCTCAGTGCTCGGGGTGCTCAGTACTCAGGGTGCTGTGTGTTCAGTGCTCAGGGTACTGGGTGCTCAGTACTCAGGGTGCTCGGTGCTTAGTACTCAGGGTGCTGGGTGCTCAGTACCCCGGGTGCTGGGTGCTCAGTGCTCGGGGTGCTCGGTGCTCAGTGCTCAGGGTGCTGGGTGCTCAGTACTCAGGGTGCTCATTGCTCAGGGTGATGGGTGCTCAGTACTCAGGGTGCTGGGTGCTCAGTACTCAGGGTGCTCAGTGCTCAGTACTCAGGGTGCTCAGTGCTCAGTCCTCAGGGTGCTCAGTGCTCAGGGTGCTGGGTGCTCAGTGCTCGGGGTGCTGGGTGCTCAGTGCTCACGGTGCTGTGTGCTCAGTACTCAGGGTGCTCAGTACTCAGGGTGCTGGGTGCTCAGTGCTCAGGGTGCTGGGTGCTCAGTGCTCAGGGTGCTCGGTGCTCAGTACTCAGGCTGCTGGGTGCTCACTACTCAGGGTGCTGGGTGCTCAGTGATCAGGGTGCTCTCTGCTCAGTACTCAGGGTGCTGGGTGCTCAGTGCACAGGGTGCTGGGTGCTCAGTACTCAGGGTGCTGGGTGCTCAGTGCTCAGGGTGATCGGTGCTCAGTCCTCAGGGTGCTCAGTACTCAGGGTGCTGGGTGCTCAGTGCTCAGGTTGCTCAGTACTCAGGGTGCTGAGTACTCAGTACTCAGGGTGCTGAGTACTCAGTACTCAGGGTGCTGTGTGCTCAGTGCTCGGGGTGCTGGGTGCTCAGTACTCAGGGTGCTGGGTGCTCAGTGCTCAGGGTGCTGGGTGCTCAGTACTCAGGGTGCTCGGTGCTCAGTACTCAGGGTGCTCAGTGCTCGGGGAGCTCGGTGCTCAGTACTCAGGGTGCAGGGTGCTCAGTACTCAGTGCTCGGGGTCCTGGGTGCTCAGCGCTCTGGGTGCTTAGTGCACAGTACTCAGGGTGCTGGGTGCTCAGTATTCAGGGTGCTCAGTGCTCGGGGTGATGGGTGCTCATTACTCAGGATGCTGGGTGCTCAGTACTCAGGGTGCTGGGTGCTCATTCTCGTGGTGCTGGGTGCTCAGTGCTCGGGGTGCTGGGTGCTCAGTACTCGTGGTGCTGGGTGCTCAGTGCTCAGCGTGCTGGGTGCTCAGTACTCAGGGTGCTCGTTTCTCAGTACTCAGGGTGCTGGGTGCTCATTCTCGGGGTGCTGGGTGCTCAGTGCTCAGGGTGCTGGGTTCTCAGTGCTCAGGATCCTCGGTGCTCAGTACTCAGGGTGCTCAGTACTCAGCGTGCTTTGTGCTCAGTGCTCAGGGTGCTGGGTGCTCAGTACTCAGGGTGCTGGGTGCTCAGTACTCAGAGTGCTGGGTGCTCAGTACTCAGGGTGCTTGGTGCTCAGTACTCAGGGTGCTGGGTGCTCAGTACTCAGTGTGCTGGGTGCTCAGTACTCAGGGTGCTGGGTGCTCAGTACTCAGGGTGCTGGGTGCTCAGTACTCAGGGTGGTGGGTGCTCAGTGCTCAGGGTGCTGAGTGCTCAGTACTCAGGGTGCTGGGTGCTCAGTGCTCAGGGTGCTGGGTGCTCAGTGCTCAGGGTGCTTGGTGCTCAGTGCTCGGGGTGCTCAGTGCTCAGTACTCAGGGTGCTGGGTCCTCAGTGCTCGGGGTGCTGGGTGCTCAGTGCTCAGGGTGCTGGGTGCTCAGTACTCGGGGTGCTCGGTGCTCAGTACTCAGGGTGCTGGGTGCTCAGTACTCAGGGTGCTGGGTGCTCAGTACTCAGGGTGCTCGGTGCTCAGTACTCAGGGTGCTGGGTGCTCAGTGCTCAGGTGCTGGGTGCTAAGTACTCAGGGTGCTGGGTGCTCAGTACTCAGGGTGCTGGGTGCTCAGTGCTCAGGGTGCTGGGTGCTCAGTACTCAGGGTGCTGGGTGCTCAGCACTCAGGGTGCTCAGTACTCAGGGTGCTGGGTGCTCAGTGCTCGGGGTGCTGGGTGCTCTGTACTCAGGGTGCTCAGTACTCAGGGTGCTGGGTGCTCAGAACTCAGGGTGCTGGGTGCTCAGTACTCAGGGTGCTGGGTGCTCAGTACTCAGGGTGCTGGGTGCTCAGTACCCAGGGTGCTGGGTGCTCAGTGCTCGGGGTGCTGGGTGCTCATTAATCAGGGTACTGGGTGCTCAGTACTCAGGGTGCTCAGTGCTTGGGGTGCTGGGTGCTCAGTACTCAGGGTGCTCAGTGCTTGGGATGCTGGGTGCTCAGTACTCAGGGTGCTGGATGCTCAGTGCTCAGGGTGCTGGGTGCTGAGTACTCAGGGTGCTGGGTGCTCAGTACTCAGTGTGCTGGGTGCTCAGTGCTCGGGATGCTGGGTGCTCAGTGCTCGGGGTGCTGAGTGCTCAGTGCTCGGGGTGCTAGGTGCTCAGTGCTCAGGGTGCTGGGTGCTCAGTGCTCGGGGTGCTGGGTGCTCAGTGCTCGGGGTGCCCGGTGCTCAGTGCTCGGGGTGCTGGGTACTCAGTACTCGGGGTGCTCAGTGCTCAGTACTCAGGGTGCAGGGTGCTCAGTGCTCAGGGTGCTGGGTGCTCAGTGCTCGGGGTGCTGGGTGCTCGGTGCTCAGGTTGCTGGGTGCTCAGTACTCGGGGTGGTGGGTGCTCAGTACTCAGGGTGCTGGGTGCTCATTGCTCGGGGTGCTGGGTGCTCAGTGCTCCGGGTGCTGGGTGCTCAGTGCTCGGGGTGCTGGGTGCTCAGTGCTCAGGGTGCTGGGTGCTCAGTGCTCGCGGTGCTCGGTGCTCAGTACTCAGGGTTCTGTGTGCTCAGTGCTCAGGGTGCTGGGTGCTCAGTGCTCGGGGTGCTGGGTGCTCAGTGCTCAGGGTGCTGGGTGCTCAGTACTCAGGGTGCTGGGTGCTCAGTACACGGTGTGCTCGGTGCTCAGTACGTTGGGTGCTCAGTACTCAGGGTGCTGGGTGCTCAGTGCTCAGGGTGATCGGTGATCAGTACTCAGCGTGCACAGTAATGAGGGAGCTGGGTGCTCAGTATTCAGGGTGCTCAGTGCTCGGGGTGCTGGGTGCTCAGTACTCAGGGTGCTGGGTGCTCAGTACTCAGGGTGCTGGGTGCTCATTCTCGGGGTGCTGGGTACTCAGTGCTCGGGGTGCTGGGTGCTCAGTGCTCAGGGTCCTCGGTGCTCAGTACTCAGGGTGCTCAGTACTCAGCGTGCTTTGTGCTCAGTGCTCAGGGTGCTGGGTGCTCAGTACTCAGGGTAATGAGTGCTCAGTACTCACGGTGCTGGGTGCTCAGTACTCAGGGTGCTCAGTACTCAGTACTCAGGGTGCTGGGTGCTCAGTGCTTGGGGTGCTGGGTGCTCAGTGCTCAGGGTGCAGTGTGCTCAGTGCTCGGGGTGCTGGTTGCTCAGTACTCGGGGTGCTCAGTGCTCAGTACTCAGGGTGCTGGGTGCTAAGTACTCAGGGTGCTGGGTGCTCCGTGCTCAGGGTGCTGTGTGCTCAGTACTCAGGTTGCTGGGTGTTCAGTACTCAGGGTGCTGGGTGCTCAGTGCTCAGGGTGCTGTGTGCTTAGTGCTCGGGTGCTCGGTGCTCAGTACTCAGGGTGCTCAGTGCTCAGTACTCAGCGTGCTGGGTGCTCAGTGCTCAGGGTGCTCGGTGCTCAGTACTCAGACTGCTCAGTGCTCAGTACTCAGCGTGCTGGGTGCTCAGTGATCAGGGTGCTGGGTGCTCAGTACTCAGGGTGCTGGGTGCTTAGTACTCAGGGTGCTCGGTCCTCAGTGCTCAGGGTGCTGGGTGCTCAGTACTCAGGGTGCTGGGTGCTCAGTGGTCGGGGTGCTCAGTGCTCAGCACTCAGGGTGCTCGGTGCTCAGTGCTCAGGGTGCTCAGTGCTCAGTACTCAGGGTGCTCAGTGCTCTGGGTGCTGGGTGCTCAGTGCTCAGGGTGCTGGGTGCTCAGTGCTCAGGGTGCTGGGTGCTCAGTACTCAGGGTGCTCAGTGCTCAGGGTGCTGGGTGCTCAGTGCTCGGGGTGCTGGGTACTCAGTGCTCAGTACACAGGGTGCTGAGTACTCAGTGCTCGGGGTGCTGGGTGCTCAGTGCTCAGTACTCAGGGTGCTGGGTGCTCAGTGCTCAGGGTGCTGGGTGCTCAGTACTCAGGGTGCTGGGTGCTCAGTGCTCAGGGTGCTGGGTGCTCAGTACTCAGGGTGCTGGGTCCTCAGTGCTCAGGGTGCTGGGTGCTCAGTGCTCGGGGTGCTCAGTACTCAGGGTGCTGTGTGTTCAGTGCTCAGGGTACTGGGTGCTCAGTACTCAGGGTGCTCGGTGCTTAGTACTCAGGGTGCTGGGTGCTCAGTACTCCGGGTGCTGGGTGCTCAGTGCTCGGGGTGCTCGGTGCTCAGTGCTCAGGGTGCTGGGTGCTCAGTACTCAGGGTGCTCATTGCTCAGGGTGATGGGTGCTCAGTACTCAGGGTGCTGGGTGCTCAGTACTCAGGGTGCTCAGTGCTCAGTACTCAGGGTGCTCAGTGCTCAGTCCTCAGGGTGCTCAGTGCTCAGGGTGCTGGGTGCTCAGTGCTCGGGGTGCTGGGTGCTCAGTGCTCACGGTGCTGTGTGCTCAGTACTCAGGGTGCTCAGTACTCAGGGTGCTGGGTGCTCAGTGCTCAGGGTGCTGGGTGCTCAGTGCTCAGGGTGCTCGGTGCTCAGTGCTCAGGTTGCTGGGTGCTCAATACTCAGGGTGCTGGGTGCTCAGTACTCAGGGTGCTCAGTGCTCAGTACTCAGGGTGCTCAGTGCTCAGGGTGCTGGGTGCTCAGTGCTCAGGGTGCTCGGTGCTCAGTGCTCAGGGTGCTGGGTGCTCAGTACTCAGGATGCTGGGTGCTCAGTGCTCGGGGTGCTGGGGGCTCAGTAATCAGGGTGCTGGGTGCTCAGTGCTCAGGGTGCTGGGTGCTCAGTGCTCAGGGTGCTCGGTTCTTAGTACTCATGGTGCTCGGTGCTCGGGGTGCTGGGTGCTCAGTGCTCGGTGTGCTGGGTGCTCAGTGCTCGGGGTGCTGGGTGCTGAGTGCTCGGTGTGCTGGGTGCTCAGTGCTCGGGGTGCTGGGTGCTCAGTGCTCGGGGTGCTGGGTGCTCAGTACTCAGGGTGCTCGGTGCTCAGTACTCAGGGTGCTGGGTGCTCAGTGCTCAGGGTGCTGGGTGCTCACTACTCAGGGTGCTGGGTGCTCGGTGCTCAGTACACTGGGTGCTCAGTACTCAGGGTGCTGGGTGCTCAGTACTCAGGGTGCTCGGTGCTTGGGGTGCTGGGTGCTCAGTTCTCAGGGTGCTCAGTGCTTGGGGTGCAGGGTGCTCAGTACTCAGGGTGCTGGTTGCTCAGTGCTCAGGGGGCTGGGTGCTGAGTACTCAGGGTGCTGGGTGCTCAGTACTCAGGGTGCTGGGTGCTCAGTGCTCGGGGTGCTGGGTGCTCAGTGCTCGGGTTGCTGGGTGCTCAGTGCTCGGGGTGCTGGGTGCTCAGTGCTCGGGGTGCTGGGTGCTCAGTGCTCAGGGTGCTGGGTGCTCAGTGCTCGGGGTGCTGGGTGCTCAGTGCTCGGTGTGCTCGGTGCTCAGTGCTCGGGGTGGTGGGTGCTCAGTACTCGGGGTGCTCAGTGCTCAGTACTCAGGGTGCTGGGTGCTCAGTACTCAGGGTGCTGGGTGCTCATTGCTCGGGGTGCTGGGTCCTCAGTGCTACGGGTGCTGGGTGCTCAGTGCTCGGGGCGCTGGGTGCTCAGTGCTCGGGGTGCTCGGTGCTCAGTACTCAGGGTGCTGGGTGCTCAGTGCTCAGGGTGCTCGGTGCTCAGTACTCAGGGTGCTGGGTGCTCAGTGCTCAGTGTGCTCGGTGCTCAGTACGTTGGGTGCTCAGTACTCAGGGTGTTGTGTGCTCAGTGCTCAGGGTGATCGGTGCTCAGTACACAGGGTGCTCAGTACTCAGGGTGCTGGGTGCTCAGGGCTCGGGGTGCTGGGAGCTCAGTACTCAGGGTGCTGGGTGCTCAGTGCTTGGGGTGCTGGGTGCTGAGTGCTCAGGGTGCTGGGTGCTCAGTACTCGGGGTGCTCGGTGCTCAGTACTCAGGGTGCTGGGTGCTCAGTACTCAGGGTGCTGGGTGCTCAGTGATCAGGGTGCTCTCTGCTCAGTACTCAGGGTGCTGGGTGCTCAGTGCTCAGGGTGCTGGGTGCTCAGTATTCAGGGTGCTGGGTGCTCAGTGCTCAGGGTGATCGGTGCTCAGTCCTCAGGGTGCTCAGTACTCAGGGTGCTGGGTGCTCAGTGCTCAGGTTGCTCAGTACTCAGGGTGCTGGGTACTCAGTACTCAGGGTGCTGTGTGCTCAGTGCTCGGGGTGCTGGGTGCTCAGTACTCAGGGTGCTGGGTGCTCAGTGCTCAGGGTGCTGGGTGCTCAGTACTCAGGGTGCTGGGTGCTCAGTACTCAGGGTGCTCAGTGCTCGGGGAGCTCGGTGCTCAGTACTCAGGGTGCTGGGTGCTCAGTACTCAGTGCTCGGGGTCCTGGGTGCTCAGCGCTCTGGGTGCTTAGTGCACAGTACTCAGGGTGCTACTTGCTCAGTATTCAGGGTGCTCAGTGCTCTGTATGCTGGGTGCTCATTACTCAGGGTGCTGGGTGCTCAGTACTCAGGGTGCTGGGTGCTCATTCTCGTGGTGCTGGGTGCTCATTCTCATGGTGCTGGGTGCTCAGTGCTCGGGGTGCTGGGTGCTCAGTACTCGGGGTGCTGGGTGTTCAGTGCTCAGCGTGCTGGGTGCTCAGTACTCAGGGTGCTCGGTTCTCAGTACTCAGGGTGCTGGGTGCTCATTCTCGGGGTGCTGGGTGCTCAGTGCTCAGGGTGCTGGGTTCTCAGTGCTCAGGGTTCTCGGTGCTCAGTACTCAGGGTGCTCAGTACTCAGCGTGCTTTGTGCTCAGTGCTCAGGGTGCTGGGTGCTCAGTACTCAGGGTGCTGGGTGCTCAGTACTCACGGTGCTGGGTGCTCAGTACTCGGGGTGCTGGGTGCTCATTACTCAGGGTGCTGGGTGCTCAGTGCTCAGGGTGCTCGCTGCTCAGTACTCTTTTAGCTGGGTGCTCAGTACTCAGGGTGCTGGGTGCTCAGTGCTCGGGGTGCTCGGTGCTCAGTGCTCAGGATGCTCGGTGCTCAGTACTTTTGCTGCTGGGTGCTCAGTACTCAGGGTGCTGGGTGCTCAGTGCTCGGGGTGCTCGGTGCTCAGTACTCAGGGTGCTGGGTGCTCAGTGCTCAGGATGCTGGGTGCTCAGTACTCAGGGTGCTCAGTACTCAGTACTCAGGGTGCTGGGTGCTCAGTGCTTGGGGTGCTGGTTGCTCAGTGCTCAGGGTGCTGGGTGCTCAGTGCTCGGGGTGCTGGGTGCTCAGTACTCGGAGTGCTCGGTGCTCAGTACTCAGTGTGCTGGGTGCTCAGTGCTCAGGGTGCTGGGTGCTCAGTACTCAGTTTGCACAGTACTCAGGGTGCTGGGTGCTCAGTGCTCGGGATGCTGGGTGCTCAGTACTCAGGGTGCTCAGTACTCAGGATGCTGTGTGCTCAGTACTCAGGGTGCTGGGTACTCAGTGCTCAGTACACAGGATGCTGAGTGCTCAGTGCTCGGGGTGTTGGGAGCTCAGTGCTCAGTACTCAGGGTGCTGGGTGCTCAGTGCGCAGGGTGCTGGGTGCTCAGTACTCAGGGTGCTGGGTGCTCAGTGCTCAGTGTGCTGGGTGCTCAGTACTCAGGGTGCTGGGTCCTCAGTGCTCAGGGTGCTGGGTGCTCAGTGCTCGGGGTGCTCAGTACTCAGGGTGCTGTGTGTTCAGTGCTCAGGGTACTGGGTGCTCAGTACTCAGGGTGCTCGGTGCTTAGTACTCAGGGTGCTGGGTGCTCAGTACTCAGGGTGCTCATTGCTCAGGGTGCTGGGTTCTCAGTACTCAGGGTGGTGGGTGCTCAGTACTCAGGGTGCTCAGTGCTCAGTACTCAGGGTGCTCAGTGCTCAGGGTGCTGGGTGCTCAGTGCTCGGGGTGCTTCGTGCTCAGTGCTCACGGTGCTCTGTGCTCAGTACTCAGGGTGCTCAGTACTCAGGGTGCTGGGTGCTCAGTGCTCAGGGTGCTGGCTGCTCAGTGCTCAGGGTGCTGTGTGCTCAGTGCTCAGGGTGCTCGGTGCTCAGTGCTCAGGTTGCTGGGTGCTCAATACTCAGGGTGCTGGGTGCTCAGTACTCAGGGTGCTCAGTGCTCAGTACTCAGGGTGCTCAGTGCTCAGGGTGCTGGGTGCTCAGTGCTCGGGGTGCTGGGTACTCAGTCCTCAGGGTGCTGTGTGCTCAGTGCTCAGGGTGCTCGGTGCTCAGTGCTCAGGGTGCTGGGTGCTCAGTACTCAGGGTGCTGGGTGCTCAGTGCACGGGGTGCTAGGGGCTCAGTACTCAGGGTGCTGGGTGCTCAGTGCTCAGGGTGCTGGGTGCTCAGTGCTCAGGGTGCTCGATTCTTAGTACTCATGGTGCTCGGTGCTCGGGGTGCTGGGTGCTCAGTGCTCGGTGTGCTGGGTGCTCAGTGCACGGGGTGCTGGGTGCTGAGTGCTCGGTGTGCTGGGTGCTCAGTGCTCGGGGTGCTGGGTGCTCAGTGCTCGGGGTGCTGGGTGCTCAGTACTCAGGGTGCTCGGTGCTCAGTACTCAGGGTGCTGGGTGCTCAGTGCTCAGGGTGCTGGGTGCTCAGTACTCAGGGTGCTGGGTGCTCGGTGCTCAGTACACTGGGTGCTTAGTACTCAGGGTGCTGGGTGCTCAGTACTCAGGGTGCTCGGTGCTTGGGGTGCTGGGTGCTCAGTTCTCAGGGTGCTCAGTGCTTGGGGTGCAGGGTGCTCAGTACTCAGGGTGCTGGTTGCTCAGTTCTCAGGGTGCTGGGTGCTGAGTACTCAGGGTGCTGGGTGCTGAGTACTCAGGGTGCTGGGTGCTCAGTGCTCGGTGTGCTGGGTGCTCAGTGCTCGGGTTGCTGGGTGCTCAGTGCTCGGGTTGCTGGGTGCTCAGTGCTCGGGGTGCTGGGTGCTCAGTGCTCAGGGTGCTGGGTGCTCAGTGCTCGGGGTGCTCAGTGCTCAGTACTCAGGGTGCTGGGTGCTCAGTACTCAGGGTGCTGGGTGCTCATTGCTCGGGGTGCTGGGTCCTCAGTGTTACGGGTGCTGGGTGCTCAGTGCTCGGGGTGCTGGGCGCTCAGTGCTCGGGGCCCTGGGTGCTCAGTGCTCGGGGTGCTCGGTGCTCAGTACTCAGGGTTATGGGTGCTCAGTGCTCAGGGTGCTCGGTGCTCAGTACTCAGGGTGCTGGGTGCTCAGTGCTCAGTGTGCTCGGTGCTCAGTACGTTGCGTGCTCAGTAATCAGGGTGTTGGGTGCTCAGTGCTCAGGGTGATCGGTGCTCAGTACTCAGGGTGCTCAGTACTCAGGGTGCTGGGTGCTCAGGGCTCGGGGTGCTGGGAGCTCAGTACTCAGGGTGCTGGGTGCTCAGTGCTCGGGGTGCTGGGTGCTGAGTGCTCAGGGTGCTGGGTGCTCAGTACTCGGGGTGCTCGGTGCTCAGTACTCAGGGTGCTGGGTGCTCAGTACTCAGGGTGCTGGGTGCTCAGTGATCAGGGTGCTCTCTGCTCAGTACTCAGCGTGCTGGGTGCTCAGTGCTCAGGATGCTGGGTGCTCAGTACTCAGGGTGCTGGGTGCTCAGTGCTCAGGGTGATTGGTGCTCAGTCCTCAGGGTGCTCAGTACTCAGGGTGCTGGGTGCTCAGTGCTCAGGTTGCTCAGTACTCAGGGTGCTGGGTACTCAGTACTCAGGGTGCTGTGTGCTCAGTGCTCGGGGTGCTGGGTGCTCAGTACTCAGGGTGCTGGGTGCTCAGTGCTCGGGGTGCTGGGTGCTCAGTACTCAGGGTGCTGGGTGCTCAGTGCTCAGGGTGCTGGGTGCTCAGTGCTCAGGTTGCTTAGTACTCAGGGTGCTGGGTACTCAGTACTCAGGGTGCTGGGTGCTCAGTGGTCGGGGTCCTCAGTGCTCAGCACTCAGGGTGCTCGGTGCTCAGTGCTCAGGGTGCTCAGTGCTCAGTACTCAGGGTGCTCAGTGCTCTGGGTGCTGGGTGCTCAGTGCTCAGGGAGCTGGGTGCTCAGTGCTCAGGGTGCTGGGTGCTCAGTACTCAGGGTGCTCAGTGCTCAGGGTGCTGGGTGCTCAGTGCTCAGTACACAGGGTGCTGAGTGCTCAGTGCTCGGGGTGCTGGGTGCTCAGTGCTCAGTACTCAGGGTGCTGGGTGCTCAGTGCTCAGGGTGCTGGGTGCTCAGTACTCAGGGTGCTGGGTGCTCAGTGCTCAGGGTGCTGGGTGCTCAGTACTCAGGGTGCTGGGTCCTCAGTGCTCAGGGTGCTGGGTGCTCAGTGCTCGGGGTGCTCAGTACTCAGGGTGCTGTGTGTTCAGTGCTCAGGGTACTGGGTGCTCAGTACTCAGGGTGCTCGGTGCTTAGTACTCAGGGTGCTGGGTGCTCAGTACTCCGGGTGCTGGGTGCTCAGTGCTCAGGGTGCTCGGTGCTCAGTGCTCAGGGTGCTGGGTGCTCAGTACTCAGGGTGCTCATTGCTCAGGGTGATGGGTGCTCAGTACTCAGGGTGCTGGGTGCTCAGTACTCAGGGTGCTCAGTGCTCAGTACTCAGGGTGCTCAGTGCTCAGTCCTCAGGGTGCTCAGTGCTCAGGGTGCTGGGTGCTCAGTGCTCGGGGTGCTGGGTGCTCAGTGCTCACGGTGCTGTGTGCTCAGTACTCAGGGTGCTCAGTACTCAGGGTGCTGGGTGCTCAGTGCTCAGGGTGCTGGGTGCTCAGTGCTCAGGGTGCTCGGTGCTCAGTGCTCATGTTGCTGGGTGCTCAATACTCAGGATGCTGGGTGCTCAGTGCTCAGGGTGCTGGGTGCTCAGTGCTCAGGGTGCTCGGTTCTTAGTACTCATGGTGCTCGGTGCTCGGGGTGCTGGGTGCTCAGTGCTCGGGGTGCTGGGTGCTCAGTGCACGGTGTTCTGGGTGCTCAGTGCTCGGGGTGCTGGGTGCTGAGTGCTCGGTGTGCTGGGTGCTCAGTGCTCGGGGTGCTGGGTGCTCAGTGCTCGGGGTGCTGGGTGCTCAGTACTCAGGGTGCTCGGTGCTCAGTACTCAGGGTGCTGGGTGCTCAGTGATCAGGGTGCTGGGTGCTCAGTACTCAGGGTGCTGGGTGCTCGGTGCTCAGTACACTGGGTGCTCAGTACTCAGGGTGCTGGGTGCTCAGTACTCAGGGTGCTCGGTGCTTGGGGTGCTGGGTGCTCAGTTCTCAGGGTGCTCAGTGCTTGGGGTGCAGGGTGCTCAGTACTCAGGGTGCTGGTTGCTCAGTGCTCAGGGTGCTGGGTGCTGAGTACTCAGGGTGCTGGGTGCTCAGTGCTCGGGGTGCTGGGTGCTCAGTGCTCGGGTTGCTGGGTGCTCAGTGCTCGGGGTGCTGGGTGCTCTGTGCTCGGGGTCCTGGGTGCTCATTGCTCAGGGTGCTGGGTGCTCAGTGCTCGGGGTGCTGGGTGCTCAGTGCTCGGTGTGCTCGGTGCTCAGTGCTCGGGGTGGTGGGTGCTCAGTACTCGGGGTGCTCAGTGCTCAGTACTCAGGGTGCTGGGTGCTCAGTACTCAGGGTGCTGGGTGCTCATTGCTCGGGGTGCTGGGTCCTCAGTGCTAAGGGTGCTGGGTGCTCAGTGCTCGGGGCGCTGGGTGCTCAGTGCTCGGGGTGCTCGGTGCTCAGTACTCAGGGTGCTGGGTGCTCAGTGCTCAGGGTGCTCGGTGCTCAGTACTCAGGGTGCTGGGTGCTCAGTGCTCAGTGTGCTCGGTGCCCAGTACGTTGGGTGCTCAGTACTCAGGGTGTTGGGTGCTCAGTGCTCAGGGTGATCGGTGCTCAGTACACAGGGTGCTCAGTACTCAGGGTGCTGGGTGCTCAGGGCTCGGGGTGCTGGGAGCTCAGTACTCAGGGTGCTGGGTGCTCAGTGCTCGGGGTGCTGGGTGCTGAGTGCTCAGGGTGCTGGGTGCTCAGTACTCGGGGTGCTCGGTGCTCAGTACTCAGGGTGCTGGGTGCTCAGTACTCAGGGTGCTGGGTGCTCAGTGATCAGTGTGCTCTCTGCTCAGTACTCAGGGTGCTGGGTGCTCAGTGCTCAGGGTGCTGGGTGCTCAGTACTCAGGGTGCTGGGTGCTCAGTGCTCAGGGTGATCGGTGCTCAGTCCTCAGGGTGCTCAGTACTCAGGGTGCTGGGTGCTCAGTGCTCAGGTTGCTCAGTTCTCAGGGTGCTGGGTACTCAGTACTCAGGGTGCTGTGTGCTCAGTGCTCGGGGTGCTGGGTGCTCAGTACTCAGGGTGCTGTGTGCTCAGTGCTCAGGGTGCTGGGTGCTCAGTACTCAGGGTGCTGGGTGCTCAGTACTCAGGGTGCTCAGTGCTCGGGGAGCTCGGTGCTCAGTACTCAGGGTGCTGGGTGCTCAGTACTCAGTGCTCGGGGTCCTGGGTGCTCAGCGCTCTGGGTGCTTAGTGCACAGTACTCAGGGTGCTGGGTGCTCAGTATTCAGGGTGCTCAGTGCTCTGGGTGCTGGGTGCTCATTACTCAGGCTGCTGGGTGCTCAGTACTCAGGGTGCTGGGTGCTCATTCTCGTGGTGCTGGGTGCTCATTCTCGTGGTGCTGGGTGCTCAGTGCTCGGGGTGCTGGGTGCTCAGTACTCGGGGTGCTGGGTGCTCAGTACTCAGGGTGCTCGGTTCTCAGTACTCAGGGTGCTGGGTGCTCATTCTCGGGGTGCTGGGTGCTCAGTGCTCAGGGTGCTGGGTTCTCAGTGCTCAGGGTCCTCGGTGCTCAGTACTCAGGGGGCTCAGTACTCAGGGTGCTGGGTGCTCAGTACTCAGGGTGATGGGTGCTCAGTACTCACGGTGCTGGGGGCTCAGTACTCGGGGTGCTGGGTGCTCATTACTCAGGGTGCTGGGTGCTCATTGCTCAGGGTGCTCGCTGCTCAGTACTCTTTTAGCTGGGTGCTCAGTACTCAGGGTGCTGGGTGCTCAGTGCTCGGGGTGCTCGGTGCTCAGTGCTCAGGATGCTGGGTGCTCAGTACTTTTGCTGCTGGGTGCTCAGTACTCAGGGTGCTGGGTGCTCAGTGCTCGGGGTGCTCGGTGCTCAGTACTCAGGGTGCTGGGTGCTCAATGCTCAGGATGCTGGGTGCTCAGTACTCAGGGTGCTCAGTACTCAGGGTGCTGGGTGCTCAGTGCTTGGGGTGCTGGGTGCTCAGTGCTCAGGGTGCTGGGTGCTCAGTGCTCGGGGTGCTGGGTGCTCAGTACTCGGAGTGCTCGGTGCTCAGTACTCAGGGTGCTGGGTGCTCAGTGCTCAAGGTGCTGGGTGCTCAGTACTCAGGTTGCACAGTACTCAGGGTGCTGGGTGCTCAGTGCTCGGGGTGCTGGGTGCTCCGTACTCAGGGTGCTCAGTACTCAGGATGCTGGGTGTTCAGTACTCAGGGTGCTGGGTACTCAGTGCTCAGTACACAGGGTGCTGAGTGCTCAGTGCTCGGGGTGCTGGGTGCTCAGTGCTCAGTACTCAGGGTGCTGGTTGCTCAGTGCGCAGGTTGCTGGGTGCTCAGTACTCAGGGTGCTGGGTGCTCAGTGCTCAGTGTGCTGGGTGCTCAGTACTCAGGGTGCTGGGTCCTCAGTGCTCAGGGTGCTGGGTGCTCAGTGCTCGGGGTGCTCAGTACTCAGGGTGCTGTGTGTTCAGTGCTCAGGGTACTGGGTGCTCAGTACTCAGGGTGCTCGGTGCTTAGTACTCAGGGTGCTGGGTGCTCAGTACTCAGGGTGCTCATTGCTCAGGGTGCTGGGTTCTCAGTACTCAGGGTGCTGGGTGCTCAGTACTCAGGGTGCTCAGTGCTCAGTACTCAGGGTGCTCAGTGTTCAGTACTCAGGGTGCTCAGTGCTCAGGGTGCTGGGTGCTCAGTGCTCGGGGTGCTGGGTGCTCAGTGCTCACGGTGCTGTGTGCTCAGTACTCAGGGTGCTGGGGGCTCAGTGCTCGGGGTGCTCGGTGCTCAGTGCTCAGGGTGCTGGTTGCTCAGTACTCAGGGTGCTCATTGCTCAGGGTGCTTGGTGCTCAGTGCTCAGTACTCGGGGTGCTGGGTGCTCAGTGCTCAGTGTGCTCAGTGCTCAGTGCTCAGGGTGCTGGGTGCTCAGTGCTCGGGGCGCTGGGTGCTCAGTGCTCGGGGTGCTGGGTGCTCAGTACTCAGGGTGCTGTGTGCTCAGTGCTCAGTACTCAGCGTGCTGGGTGCTCAGTGCTCAGAGTGTTGGGTGCTCAGTTCTCAGGGTGCTGGGTGCTCAGTGTTCAGTGCTCAGGGTGCTCAGTGCTCAGGGTGCTCAGTGCTCAGGGTGCTGGGTGCTCAGGGTGCTGGGTGCTCAGTGCTCGGAGTGCTGGGTGCTCAGTGCTCAGTGCTCAGTGTGCTGGGTGCTCAGTGCTCAGGGCTCAGTTTGCTGGGTGTTCAGTACTCAGGGTGCTCGGTGCTCAGTGCTCAGGGTGCTAGGTGCTCAGTACTCAGGGTGCTGGGTGATCAGTGCTCGGGGTGCTGGTTGCTCAGTGCTCAGGGTGATCAGTGCTCAGTACTCAGGGTGCTGGGTGCTCAGTGCTCAGGGTGCTGGGTGCTCAGTCATCAGGGTGCTCAGTACTCAGGGTGCTCGGTGCTCAGTGCTCAGTACTCAGGGTGCTCAGTACTCAGGGTGCTGGTTGCTCAGTGCTCGGGGTGCTGGGTGCTCAGTACTCAGGGTGCTGGGTGCTCAGTACTCGGGGTGCTGGGTGCTCAGTACTCAGGGTGCTGGGTGCTCAGTGCTCGGTGTGGTGGGTGCTCAGTGCTTAGGGTGATCGGTGCTCAGTGCTCAGGGTGCTGGGTGCTCAGTCCCCTGGGTGCTCAGTGCTCAGGGTGCTGTGTGCTCAGTGCTCGGGGTGCTCGGTGCTCAGTACTCAGGGTGCTGAGTGCTCAGTACTCAGGGTGCTGGGTGCTCAGTACTCAGGGGGCTGGGTGCTCAGTACTCAGGGTGCTGGGTGCTCAGGGTGCTGGGTGCTCAGTGCTCAGGGTGCTGGGTGCTCAGTGCTCGGGGTGCTGGGTGCTCAGGGCTGTGGTGCTGGGTGCTCAGTGCTCAGTGCTGAGGGTGCTGGGTGCTCAGTGCTCAGTGCTCAGGGTGCTGGTTGCTCAGTACTCAGGGTGCTGGGTGCTCAGTACTCAGTGTGCTGGGTGCTCAGTGCTCAGGGTGCTCTGTGCTCAGTACTCAGGGTGCTGGGTGCTCAGTGCTCGGGGTGCTGCGTGCTCAGTGCTCAGGGTGCTGGGTGCTCAGTGCTCAGGGTGCTGGGTGCTCAGTACTCAGGGTGCTGGGTGCTCAGTGCTCGGGGTGCTCGGTGCTCAGTACTCAAGGTGCTGGGTGCTCAGCGCTCAGGGTGCTGGGTGCTCAGTCCTCGGGGTGCTCCGTGCTCAGTGATCAGGGTGCTGGGTGCTCAGTACTCAGGGTGCTCGGTGCTCATTACTCAGGGTTCTCAGTGCTCAGTACTCAGGGTGCTGGGTGCTCAGTTCTCAGTGTGCTGGATGCTCAGTACTCAGGGTGCTCAGTGCTCAGTACTCGGGGTGCTTGTTGCTCAGTACTCAGGGTGCTCAGTGCTCAGTACTCGGGGTGCTGGGTGCTCAGTGCTCAGGGTGCTCAGTTCTCAGTGCTCGTGGTGCTGGGTGCTCAGTGCTCGGGGCGCTGGGTGCTCAGTGCTCGGGGTGCTGGGTGCTCAGTGCTCTGGGTGCTTAGTGCTCAGTACTCAGGGTGCTGGGTGCTCAGTATTCATGGTGCTGGGTGCTCATTCTCAGGGTGCTGGGTGCTCAGTGCTCGGGTTGCTGGGTGCTCAGTACTCAGGGTGCTGGGGGCTCAGTACTCAGGGTGCTGGGTGCTCAGTACTCAGGGTGCTCGGTTCTCAGTACTCAGGGTGCTGGGTGCTCATTCTCGGGGTGCTGGGTGCTCAGTGCTCGGGGTGCTGGGTGCTCAGTACTCAGGGTGCTGGGGGCTCAGTACTCAGTGTTCTGGGTGCTCAGTACTCACGGTGCTGGGTGCTCAGTGCTCAGGGTGCTGGGTGCTCAGTACTCAGGGTGCTGGTTGCTCAGTGCTCGGGGTGCTCGGTGCTCAGTACTCAGGGTGCTGGGTGCTCAGTGTTCAGGGTGCTGGGTGCTCAGTACTCAGGGTGCTGGGTGCTCAGTACTCAGGGTGCTGGGTGCTCAGTACTCAGGGTGCTGGGTGCTCAGTGCTCAGGGTGCTGGGTGCTCAGTACTCAGGGTGCTGGGTGCTAAGTACTCAGGGTGCTCGGTGCTCAGTACTCAGGGTGCTGGGTGCTCAGTGCTCAGGGTGCTTTGTACTCAGTACTCAGGGTTCTGGGTGCTCATAACTCAGGGTGCTGGGTGCTCAGTGCTCAGGGTGCTGGGTGCTCAGTGCTCAGGGTGCTGGCTGCTCAGTACTCAGGGTGCTGGGTGCTCAGTGCTCAGGGTGATCGTTGCTCAGTACTCAGGGTGCTCAGTACTCAGGGTGCTGGGTGCTCAGTGCTCAGGGTGCTGGGTGCTCAGTACTCAGGGTGCTGGGTGCTCAGTGCTCGGGGTGCTGGGTGCTCAGTGCTCAGGGTGATCGGTGCTCAGTACTCAGGGTGCTGGGTGCTCAGTGCTCAGGTTGCTGGGTGCTCAGTCCTCAGGGTGCTCAGTGCTCAGGGTCCAGGGAGCTCAGTGCTCGGGGTGCTCGGTGCTCAGTACTCAGGGTGCTGAGTGCTCAGTACTCAGGGTGCTGGGTGCTCAGTACTCATGGTGCTGGGTGCTCAGTACTCAGGGGGCTGGGTGCTCAGTGCTCAGGGTGCTGGGTGCTCAGTGCTCAGGGTGCTGGGTGCTCAGTGCTCTGGTTGCTGGGTGCTCAGTTCTCGGGGTGCTGGGTGCTCAGTGCTCAGGGTGCTGGGTGCTCAGTGCTCAGGGTGCTCTGTGCTCAGTACTCAGGGTGCTGGGTGCTCAGTGCTCGGGGTGCTCGGTGCTCAGTACTCAAGGTGCTGGGTGCTCAGTGCTCAGGGTGCGGGGTGCTCAGTCCTCGGGGTGCTCCATGCTGAGTGCTCAGGGTGCGGGGTGCTCAGTCCTCGGGGTGCTCCATGCTCAGTGCTCGGGGTGCTGGGTGCTCAGTGCTCGGGGTGCTGGGTGCTCAGTGCTCAGTACTCAGGGTGCTGGGTGCTCAGTGCTCAGGGTGCTGAGTGCTCAGTACTCAGCGTGCTGGGTGCTCAGTACTCAGGGTGCTGGGTGCTCAGTGCTCAGGGTGCTGGGTGCTCAGTGCTCAGGGTGCTGGGTGCTCAGTGCTCGGGGAGCTCGGTGCTCAGTACTCAGGGTGCTGGGTGCTCAGTACTCAGTGCTCGGGGTCCTGGGTGCTCCGTGCTCAGGGTGCTGGGTGCTCAGTACTCAGGGTGCTGGGTGCTCAGTGCTCAGGGTGCTGGGTGCTCAGTGCTCAGGGTGCTGGGTGCTCAGTACTCAGGGTGCTGGGTGCTCAGTGCTCAGGGTGATCGGTGCTCATTACTCAGGGTGCTCAGTACTCAGGGTGCTGGGTGCTCAGTGCTCAGGGTGCTGGGTGCTCAGTACTCAGGGTGCTGGGTGCTCAGTGCTCGGGGTGCTGGGTGCTCAGTGCTCAGGGTGATCGGTGCTCAGTACTCAGGGTGCTGGGTGCTCAGTGCTCAGGGTGCTGGGTGCTCAGTCCTCAGGGTGCTCAGTGCTCAGGGTGCTTGGTGCTCAGTGCTCGGGGTGCTCGGTGCTCAGTACTCAGGGTGCTGAGTGCTCAGTACTCAGGGTACTGGGTGCTCAGTACTCATGGTGCTGGGTGCTCAGTACTCAGGGGGCTGGGTGCTCAGTGCTCAGTGTGCTATGTGCTCAGTGCTCAGGGCGCTGGGTGCTCAGTGCTCGGGGTGCTGGGTGCTCAGTGCTCGGGGTGCTGGGTGGTCAGTGCTCAGTGCTCAAGGTGCTGGGTGCTCAGTGCTCAGTGCTCAGGCAGCTGGGTGCTCAGTACTCAGGGTGCTGGGTGCTCAGTACTCAGGGTGCTGGGTGCTCAGTTCTCAGGGTGCTGGGTGATCAGTACTCTGGGTGTTGGGTGCTCAGTACTCAGGGTGCTCAGTGCTCAGTACTCGGGGTGCTGGGTGCTCAGTGCTCAGTGTGCTCAGTGCTCAGTGCTCAGGGTGCTGGGTGCTCAGTGCTCGGGGCGCTCGGAGCTCAGTGCTCGGGGTGCTGGGTGCTCAGTACTCAGGGTGCTGTGTGCTCAGTGCTCAGTACTCAGCGTGCTGGGTGCTCAGTGCTCAGAGTGTTGGGTGCTCAGTACTCAGGGTGCTGGGTGCTCAGTGCTCAGTGCTCAGGGTGCTCAGTGCTCAGGGTGCTCAGTGCTCAGGGTGCTGGGTGCTCAGGGTGCTGGGTGCTCAGTGCTCAGGGTGCTGGGTGCTCAGTGCTCAGTGCTCAGGGTGCTGTGTGCTCAGTGCTCAGTGCTCAGGGTGCTGGGTGTTCAGTACTCAGGGTGCTCGGTGCTCAGTGCTCAGGGTGCTAGGTGCTCAGTACTCAGGGTGCTGGGTGCTCAGTGCTCGGGGTGCTGGGTGATCAGTGCTCAGGGTGATCAGTGCTCAGTACTCAGGGTGCTGGGTGCTCAGTGCTCAGGGTGCTGGGTGCTCAGTCCTCAGGGTGCTCAGTACTCAGGGTGCTCGGTGCTCAGTGCTCAGTACTCAGGGTGCTCAGTACTCAGGGTGCTGGTTGCTCAGTGCTCGGGGTGCTGGGTGCTCAGTACTCAGGGTGCTGGGTGCTCAGTACTTGGGGTGCTGGGTGCTCAGTACTCAGGGTGCTGGGTGCTCAGTGCTCGGGGTGCTGGGTGCTCAGTGCTCAGGGTGATCGGTGCTCAGTGCTCAGGGTGCTGGGTGCTCAGTCCTCCGGGTGCTCAGTGCTCAGGGTGCTGGGTGCTCAGTGCTCGGGGTGCTCGGTGCTCAGTACTCAGGGTGCTGAGTGCTCAGTACTCAGGGTGCTGGGTGCTCAGTACTCAGGGTGCTGGGTGCTCAGTACTCAGGGTGCTGTGTGCTCAGGGTGCTGGGTGCTCAGTACTCAGGGTGCTGGGTACTCAGTGCTCGTGGTGCTGGGTGCTCAGGGCTGTGGTGCTGGGTGCTCAGTGGTCAGTGCTCAGTGTGCTGGGTGCTCAGTGCTCAGTGCTCAGGGTGCTGGTTGCTCAGTACTCAGGGTGCTGGGTGCTCAGTACTCAGGGTGCTGGGTGCTCAGTGCTCAGGGTGCTCTGTGCTCAGTACTCAGGGTGCTGGGTGCTCAGTGCTCCGTTGCTGCGTGCTCAGTGCTCAGTGTGCTGGGTGCTCAGTGCTCAGGGTGCTGGGTGCTCAGTACTCAGGGTGCTCAGTGCTCAGTACTCGGGGTGCTTGTTGCTCAGTACTCGGGGTGCTCAGGGCTGTGGTGCTGGGTGCTCAGTGGTCAGTGCTCAGGGTGCTGGGTGCTCAGTGCTCAGTACTCAGTGTGCTCGGTGCTCAGTACTCAGGGTTCTCAGTGCTCAGTACTCAGGGTGCTGGGTGCTCAGTTCTCAGCGTGCTCGGTGCTCAGTACTCAGGGTGCTCAGTGCTCAGTACTCGTGGTGCTTGTTGCTCAGTACTCAGGGTGCTCAGTGCTCAGTACTCGGGGTGCTGGGTGCTCAGTGCTCAGGGTGCTCAGTTCTCAGTGCTCGGGGTGCTGGGTGCTCATGGCTCGGGGCGCTCGGTGCTCAGTGCTCGGGGTGCTGGGTGCTCAGTACTCGGGGTGCTGGGTGCTCAGTGCTCAGGGTGCTCAGTGCTCAGTACTCAGTGCTCAGGGTGCTCAGTGCTCAGTGCTCAGGGTGCTGGGTGTTCAGGTACTCAGGGTGCTGGGTGCTCAGTACTCAGGGTGCTGGGTGCTCAGTGCTCAGGGTGCTGGGTGCTCAGTACTCTGGGTGTTGGGTGCTCAGTACTCAGGGTGCTGGGTGCTCCGTGCTCGGGGTGCTGGGTGCTCATTCTCAGGGTGCTGGGTGCTCAGTGCTCGGGTTGCTGGGTGCTCAGTACTCAGGGTGCTGGGGGGCTCAGTACTCAGGGTGCTGGGTGCTCAGTACTCCGGGTGCTCGGGTTCTCAGTACTCAGGGGTGCTGGGTGCTCATTCTCGGGGTGCTGGGTGCTCAGTGCTCGGGGTGCTGGGTGCTCAGTACTCAGGGTGATCTGTTCTCAGTACTCAGGTTGCTGGGTGCTCAGTGCTCGGGTGCTGGGTGCTCAGTACTCGGGGTGCTCAGTGCTCAGTACTCAGGGTGCTGGGTGCTCAGTACTCAGGGTTGCTGGGTGCTCAGTGCTCGGGGTGCTCGGTTGCTCAGTACTCTGTGTGCAGGGTGGCTCAGTACTCGGGGTGCTGGGTGCTCAGTGCTCAGGGTGGCTGGGTGCTCAGTACTCAGGGTGCTGAGTGCTCAGTTACTCAGGGTGCTGGGTGCTCAGTACTCAGGTTGCTGGTTGCTCAGTACTCAGGGTGCTGGGTGCTCAGTGCTCAGTGTGCTGGGTGCTCAGTGCTCGGTGTGCTGGGTGCTCAGGGCTGTGGTGCTGGGTGCTCAGTGCTCAGTGCTCAGGGTGCTCGGTGCTCAGTGCTCAGTGCTCAGGGTGCTGGTTGCTCAGTACTCAGGGTGCTGGGGTGCTCAGTACTCAGGGTGCTGGGTGCTCAGTGCTCAGGTGCTCTGTGCTCAGTACTCAGGGTGCTGGGTGCTCAGTGCTTGGGGGTGCTGCGTGCTCAGTGCTCAGGGACCTGGGTGCTCAGTGCTCAGGGTGCTTGGGTGCTCAGTACTCAGGGTGCTGGGTGCTCAGTGCTCAGGGTGCTGGTGCTCAGTCCACAGGGTGCTCAGTACTCAGGGTGCTCGGTGCTCAGTGCTCAGTTACTCAGGGTGCTCAGTACTCAGGGTGCTGGTTGCTCAGTGCTCGGGGTGCTGGGGTGCTCAGTACTCAGGGTGCTGGGTGCTCAGTTCTCGGGGGTGCTGGGTGCTCAGTACTCAGGGTGCTGGGTGCTCAATGCTCGGGGTGCTGGGTGCTCAGTGCTCAGGGTGATCGGGTGCTCAGTGCTCAGGGTGCTGGGTGCTCAGTCCTCCGGGTGCACAGTGCTCAGGTTGCTGGGTGCTCAGTGCTCGGGGTGCTCGGTGCTCAGTACTCAGGGTGCTGAGTGCTCAGTACTCAGGGTGCTGGGTGCTCAGTACTCAGGGTGCTGGGTGCTCAGTACTCAGGGTGCTGGGTGCTCAGGATGCTGGGTGCTCAGTACTCAGGGTGCTGGGTGATCAGTGCTCGGGGTGCTGGGTGCTCAGGGTTGTGGTGCTGGGTGCTCAGTGGTCAGTGCTCAGGGTGCTGGGTGCTCAGTGCTCAGTGCTCAGGGTGCTGGTTGCTCAGTACTCAGGGTGCTGGGTGCTCAGTACTCAGGGTGCTGGGTGCTCAGTGCTCAGGGTGCTCTGTGCTCAGTACTCAGGGTGCTGGGTGCTCAGTGCTCGGGGTGCTGCGTGCTCAGTGCTCAGTGTGCTGGGTGCTCAGTGCTCAGGGTGCTGGGTGCTCAGTACGCAGGGGTTGCTCAGTGCTCAGTACTCGGTGTGCTTGTTGCTCAGTACTCGGGGTGCTCAGGGCTGTGGTGCTGGGTGCTCAGTTGGTCAGTGCTCAGGGTGCTGGGGTGCTCAGTGCTCAGTACTCAGGGTGCTCGGTGCTCAGTACTCAGGGTTCTCAGTGCTCAGTACTCAGGGTTGCTGGTGCTCATTTATCAGGGTGCTGGGTGCTCAGTACTCAGGGTGCTCAGTGCTCAGTACTCGGGGGTACTTGTTGCTCAGTACTCAGGGTGCTCAGTGCTCAGTACTCGGGGTGCTTGGTGCTCAGTGCTTCAGGGTGCTCAGTTCTCAGTGCTCGGGGTGCTGGGTGCTCAGTGCTCGGGGCGCTGGGGTGCTCAGTGCTCGGGGTGCTGGGTGCTCAGTACTCGGGGGTGCTGGGTGCTCAGTTGCTCAGGGTGCTCAGTGCTCAGTACTCAGTGCTCAGGGTGGCTCAGTGCTCAGTGCTCAGGGTGCTGGGTGTTTCAGTACTCAGGGTGCTGGGTGCTCAGTACTCAGGGTGCTGGGTGCTCAGTGCTCAGGGTGCTGGGTGCTCAGTACTCTGGGTGTTGGGTGCTCAGTACTCAGGGTGCTTGGTTGCTCCGTGCTCGGGGTGCTGGGTGCTCAGTGCTCAGCGTGCTGGGTGCTCTGTGCTCAGGGTGCTGGGTGCTCAGTGCTCAGGGAGCTGGGTGCTCAGTGCTCAGGGTGCTGGGGTGCTCAGTGCTCAGGGTGCTGGGCGCTCCCGTGCTCAGCGTGCTGGGTGCTCTGTGCTCAGGGTGCTGGGTGCTCAGTGCTCAGGGTGCTGGGTGCTCAGTGCTCGGGGTGCTGGGTGCTGAGTGCTCAGGGTGCTGGGGTGCTCAGTGCTCGGGCTGCTCGGTGCTCAGTGCTCAGGGTCCTGGGTGCTCAGTACTCAGGGTGCTGGGTGCTTAGTACTCAGGGTGCTCAGTTGCTCAGTACACAGGGTGCTGGGTGCTCAGTGCTCGGGG